>NC_139989.1:69369790-69567290 GCF_964263955.1 Coregonus lavaretus
GTGGTGTTAACAACACTAATGTCACTGTGGTGTGTCAGAGTGGTGTTAGCAACACTAATGTCAGAGTGGTGTTAACAACACTAATGTCACTGTGGTGTGTCAGAGTGGTGTTAACAACACTAATGTCACTGTGGTGTGTCAGAGTGGTGTTAACAACACTAATGTCACTGTGGTGTGTCAGAGTGGTGTTAACAACACTAATGTCACTGTGGTGTGTCAGAGTGGTGTTAACAACACTGATGTCACTGTGGTGTGTCAGAGTGGTGTTAACAACACTAATGTCACTGTGGTGTGTCAGTGGTGTTAACAACACTAATGTCACCGTGGTGTGTCAGAGTGGTGTTAACAACACAAATGTCACTGTGGTGTGTCTGAGTGGTGTTAACAACACTAATGTCACTGTGGTGTGTCAGATTGGTCTTAACAACACTAATGTCACTGTGGTGTGTCAGAGTGGTGTTAACAACACTAATGTCACTGTGGTGTGTCAGAGTGGTGTTAACAACACTAATGTCACTGTGGTGTGTCAGAGTGGTGTTAACAACACTAATGTCACTGTGGTGTGTCAGAGTGGTGTTAACAACACTAATGTCACTGTGGTGTGTCAGAGTGGTGTTAACAACACTGATGTCACTGTGGTGTGTCAGAGTGGTGTTAACAACACTAATGTCACTGTGGTGTGTCAGAGTGGTGTTAACAACACTAATGTCACCGTGGTGTGTCAGAGTGGTGTTAACAACGCTAATGTCACTGTGGTGTGTCAGAGTGGTGTTAACAACACTAATGTCACTGTGGTGTGTCAGAGTGGTGTTAACAACACTAATGTCACCGTGGTGTGTCAGAGTGGTGTTAACATCACTAATGTCACCGTGGTGTGTCAGAGTGGTGTTAACAACACTAATGTCACTGTGGTGTGTCAGAGTGGTGTTAACAACACTAATGTCACTGTGGTGTGTCAGAGTGGTGTTAACAACACTAATGTCACTGTGGTGTGTCAGAGTGGTGTTAACAACACTAATGTCATTGTGGTGTGTCAGAGTGGTGTTAACAACACTAATGTCACTGTGGTGTGTCAGAGTGGTGTTAACAACACTAATGTCACTGTGGTGTGTCAGAGTGGTGTTAACAACACTAATGTCACTGTGGTGTGTCAGATTGGTCTTAACAACACTAATGTCACTGTGGTGTGTCAGAGTGGTGTTAACAACACTAATGTCACTGTGGTGTGTCAGATTGGTCTTAACAACACTAATGTCACTGTGGTGTGTCAGAGTGGTGTTAACAACACTAATGTCACTGTGGTGTGTCAGAGTGGTGTTAACAACACTAATGTCACTGTGGTGTGTCAGAGTGGTGTTAACAACACTGATGTCACTGTGGTGTGTCAGAGTGGTGTTAACAACACTAATGTCACTGTGGTGTGTCAGTGGTGTTAACAACACTAATGTCACCGTGGTGTGTCAGAGTGGTGTTAACAACACTAATGTCACTGTGGTGTGTCAGAGTGGTGTTAACAACACTAATGTCACTGTGGTGTGTCAGAGTGGTGTTAACAACACTAATGTCACTGTGGTGTGTCAGAGTGGTGTTAACAACACTAATGTCACTGTGGTGTGTCAGAGTGGTGTTAACAACACTAATGTCACTGTGGTGTGTCAGAGTGGTGTTAACAACACTGATGTCACTGTGGTGTGTCAGAGTGGTGTTAACAACACTAATGTCACTGTGGTGTGTCAGTGGTGTTAACAACACTAATGTCACCGTGGTGTGTCAGAGTGGTGTTAACAACACTAATGTCACTGTGGTGTGTCAGAGTGGTGTTAACAACACTAATGTCACTGTGGTGTGTCAGATTGGTCTTAACAACACTAATGTCACTGTGGTGTGTCAGAGTGGTGTTAACAACACTAATGTCACTGTGGTGTGTCAGAGTGGTGTTAACAACACTAATGTCACTGTGGTGTGTCAGAGTGGTGTTAACAACACTAATGTCACTGTGGTGTGTCAGAGTGGTGTTAACAACACTAATGTCACTGTGGTGTGTCAGAGTGGTGTTAACAACACTGATGTCACTGTGGTGTGTCAGAGTGGTGTTAACAACACTAATGTCACTGTGGTGTGTCAGTGGTGTTAACAACACTAATGTCACCGTGGTGTGTCAGAGTGGTGTTAACAACGCTAATGTCACTGTGGTGTGTCAGAGTGGTGTTAACAACACTAATGTCACCGTGGTGTGTCAGAGTGGTGTTAACAACACTAATGTCACCGTGGTGTGTCAGAGTGGTGTTAACATCACTAATGTCACCGTGGTGTGTCAGAGTGGTGTTAACAACACTAATGTCACTGTGGTTTGTCAGTGGTGTTAACAACAGTAATGTCACTGTGGTGTGTCAGAGTGGTGTTAACAACACTAATGTCACTGTGGTGTGTCAGAGTGGTGTTAACAACACTAATGTCATTGTGGTGTGTCAGAGTGGTGTTAACAACACTAATGTCACTGTGGTGTGTCAGAGTGGTGTTAACAACACTAATGTCACTGTGGTGTGTCAGAGTGGTGTTAACAACACTAATGTCACTGTGGTGTGTCAGATTGGTCTTAACAACACTAATGTCACTGTGGTGTGTCAGAGTGGTGTTAACAACACCAATGTCACTGTGGTGTGTCAGAGTGGTGTTAACAACACTAATGTCACTGTGGTGTGTCAGAGTGGTGTTAACAACACTGATGTCACTGTGGTGTGTCAGAGTGGTGTTAACAACACTAATGTCACTGTGGTGTGTCAGTGGTGTTAACAACACTAATGTCACCGTGGTGTGTCAGAGTGGTGTTAACAACACTAATGTCACTGTGGTGTGTCAGAGTGGTGTTAACAACACTAATGTCACTGTGGTGTGTCAGAGTGGTGTTAACAACACTAATGTCACTGTGGTGTGTCAGAGTGGTGTTAACAACACTAATGTCATTGTGGTGTGTCAGAGTGGTGTTAACAACACTAATGTCACTGTGGTGTGTCAGAGTGGTGTTAACAACACTAATGTCACTGTGGTGTGTCAGAGTGGTGTTAACAACACTAATGTCACTGTGGTGTGTCAGATTGGTCTTAACAACACTAATGTCACTGTGGTGTGTCAGAGTGGTGTTAACAACACCAATGTCACTGTGGTGTGTCAGAGTGGTGTTAACAACACTAATGTCACTGTGGTGTGTCAGAGTGGTGTTAACAACACTGATGTCACTGTGGTGTGTCAGAGTGGTGTTAACAACACTAATGTCACTGTGGTGTGTCAGAGTGGTGTTAACAACACTAATGTCACTGTGGTGTGTCAGAGTGGTGTTAACAACACTAATGTCACTGTGGTGTGTCAGAGTGGTGTTAACAACACTAATGTCACTGTGGTGTGTCAGAGTGGTGTTAACAACACTGATGTCACTGTGGTGTGTCAGAGTGGTGTTAACAACACTAATGTCACTGTGGTGTGTCAGTGGTGTTAACAACACTAATGTCACCGTGGTGTGTCAGAGTGGTGTTAACAACACTAATGTCACTGTGGTGTGTCAGAGTGGTGTTAACAACACTAATGTCACTGTGGTGTGTCAGATTGGTCTTAACAACACTAATGTCACTGTGGTGTGTCAGAGTGGTGTTAACAACACTAATGTCACTGTGGTGTGTCAGAGTGGTGTTAACAACACTAATGTCACTGTGGTGTGTCAGAGTGGTGTTAACAACACTAATGTCACTGTGGTGTGTCAGAGTGGTGTTAACAACACTAATGTCACTGTGGTGTGTCAGAGTGGTGTTAACAACACTAATGTCACTGTGGTGTGTCAGAGTGGTGTTAACAACACTAATGTCATTGTGGTGTGTCAGAGTGGTGTTAAAAACACTAATGTCACTGTGGTGTGTCAGAGTGGTGTTAACAACACTAATGTCACTGTGGTGTGTCAGAGTGCTGTTAACAACACTAATGTCACTGTGGTGTGTCAGATTGGTCTTAACAACACTAATGTCACTGTGGTGTGTCAGAGTGGTGTTAACAACACTAATGTCACTGTGGTGTGTCAGAGTGGTGTTAACAACACTAATGTCACTGTGGTGTGTCAGAGTGGTGTTAACAACACTAATGTCACTGTGGTGTGTCAGAGTGGTGTTAACAACACTAATGTCACTGTTGTGTGTCAGAGTGGTGTTAACAACACTAATGTCACTGTGGTGTGTCAGAGTGGTGTTAACAACACTAATGTCATTGTGGTGTGTCAGAGTGGTGTTAAAAACACTAATGTCACTGTGGTGTGTCAGAGTGGTGTTAACAACACTAATGTCACTGTGGTGTGTCAGAGTGGTGTTAACAACACTAATGTCACTGTGGTGTGTCAGATTGGTCTTAACAACACTAATGTCACTGTGGTGTGTCAGAGTGGTGTTAACAACACTAATGTCACTGTGGTGTGTCAGAGTGGTGTTAACAACACTAATGTCACTGTGGTGTGTCAGAGTGGTGTTAACAACACTAATGTCACTGTGGTGTGTCAGATTGGTCTTAACAACACTAATGTCACTGTGGTGTGTCAGAGTGGTGTTAACAACACTAATGTCACTGTGGTGTGTCAGAGTGGTGTTAACAACACTAATGTCACTGTGGTGTGTCAGAGTGGTGTTAACAACACTAATGTCACTGTGGTGTGTCAGAGTGGTGTTAACAACAACAACACTAATGTCACGGTGGTGTGTCAGAGTGGTGTTAACAACAACAACACTAATTTCACTGTGGTGTGTCAGAGTGGTGTTAACAACACTGATGTCACTGTGGTGTGTCAGAGTGGTGTTAACAACACTAATGTCACTGTGGTGTGTCAGAGTGGTGTTAACAACACTAATGTCACTGTGGTGTATCAGAATGGTGTTAACAACACTAATGTCATTGTGGTGTGTCAGAGTGGTGTTAACAACACCAATGTCACTGTGGTGTGTCAGAGTGGTGTTAACAACACTAATGTCACTGTGGTGTGTCAGAGTGGTGTTAACAACAACAACACTAATGTCACTGTGGTGTGTCAGAGTGGTGTTAACAACACTAATGTCACTGTGGTGTGTCAGAGTGGTGTTAACAACACTGATGTCACTGTGGTGTGTCAGAGTGGTGTTAACAACACTAATGTCACTGTGGTGTGTCAGAGTGGTGTTAACAACACTAATGTCACTGTGGTGTGTCAGAGTGGTGTTAACAACACTAATGTCATTGTGGTGTGTCAGAGTGGTGTTAACAACACTAATGTCACTGTGGTGTGTCAGAGTGGTGTTAACAACACTAATGTCACTGTGGTGTGTCAGAGTGGTGTTAACAACACTAATGTCACTGTGGTGTGTCAGATTGGTCTTAACAACACTAATGTCACAGTGGTGTGTCAGAGTGGTGTTAACAACACTAATGTCACTGTGGTGTGTCAGAGTGGTGTTAACAACACTAATGTCACTGTGGTGTGTCAGAGTGGTGTTAACAACACTGATGTCACTGTGGTGTGTCAGAGTGGTGTTAACAACACTAATGTCACTGTGGTGTGTCAGTGGTGTTAACAACACTAATGTCACCGTGGTGTGTCAGAGTGGTGTTAACAACACTAATGTCACTGTGGTGTGTCAGAGTGGTGTTAACAACACTAATGTCACTGTGGTGTGTCAGAGTGGTGTTAACAACACTAATGTCACTGTGGTGTGTCAGAGTGGTGTTAACAACACTAATGTCACTGTGGTGTGTCAGAGTGGTGTTAACAACACTAATGTCACTGTGGTGTGTCAGAGTGGTGTTAACAACACTGATGTCACTGTGGTGTGTCAGAGTGGTGTTAACAACACTAATGTCACTGTGGTGTGTCAGTGGTGTTAACAACACTAATGTCACCGTGGTGTGTCAGAGTGGTGTTAACAACACTAATGTCACTGTGGTGTGTCAGAGTGGTGTTAACAACACTAATGTCACTGTGGTGTGTCAGATTGGTCTTAACAACACTAATGTCACTGTGGTGTGTCAGAGTGGTGTTAACAACACTAATGTCACTGTGGTGTGTCAGAGTTGTGTTAACAACACTAATGTCACTGTGGTGTGTCAGAGTGGTGTTAACAACACTAATGTCACTGTGGTGTGTCAGAGTGGTGTTAACAACACTAATGTCACTGTGGTGTGTCAGAGTGGTGTTAACAACACTGATGTCACTGTGGTGTGTCAGAGTGGTGTTAACAACACTAATGTCACTGTGGTGTGTCAGTGGTGTTAACAACACTAATGTCACCGTGGTGTGTCAGAGTGGTGTTAACAACGCTAATGTCACTGTGGTGTGTCAGAGTGGTGTTAACAACACTAATGTCACCGTGGTGTGTCAGAGTGGTGTTAACAACACTAATGTCACCGTGGTGTGTCAGAGTGGTGTTAACATCACTAATGTCACCGTGGTGTGTCAGAGTGGTGTTAACAACACTAATGTCACTGTGGTTTGTCAGTGGTGTTAACAACACTAATGTCACTGTGGTGTGTCAGAGTGGTGTTGTCATTAGTGAATTGTGGTTTCTAGCAACTCTCAGTCTCTCTGTGTCTCATGCTCTCTATCTGTCTCTGTTTCTCTCACAAATTCTCTCTCATACTTAAGGGATTTCAGTCCTCAGGGATGGACGGAGGGAAAAAAGGGAGGGAGGGAGAGGGGGAAAGAGTTAGTCAGAGAGAGGGATGGAGGGAGGAAAAGAGGGGATGGATAGAGGGGATGGGTGGTTAACCCGGTCCCATGCGTATGTCTCTCCACCCTTCGGTTAATCCCATCCTCCAATCCCATGGAGGGATCTTTAACCCCCCTCTTCCTCTCCTCCTCTCATCCCTCTCTTCCAGATGTCCTTTAACACAGGGATTTTACTGTCCATTTAGTGCCATCTTTACTCTCTCTCTCTCTCTCTCCCTACCTCTCTCTCTCTCTCTCTCTCTCTCTCTCTCTCTCTCTCTCGCTCTCTCTCTCTCTCTCTCTCTCTCTCTCTCTCTCTCTCTCTCTCTCTCTCTCTCTCTCTCTCTCTCTCTCTCTCTCTCTCTCTCTCTCTCTCTCTCTCTCTCTCTCTCCCTCTCCATCTCTCTCTCTCCCACTTTCCCGTAAGGAAACACACTAAGCTACGTCCCAAATGGCACCCTATTCTCTATGGGCCCTGGTCAACAGTAGGACACTATACTGGTACTAGGGTTCCATTTGGGATACAACCACATACAGCTTAAATGAGCAGAGTGCAGCTGAGGCTATACAGTCATATGACCACTATACAGGGCACAGGGTCATAGCAGGACACAACACAGTGATATAGTCATATGACCATCAGGGCCATAGCAGGACACAACACAGTGACAGTAATTTAGTCATATGACCATCAGGGGCATAGTAGGACACAACACAGTAATGTAGTAATATGACCATCAGGGTCATAGCAGGACACAACACAGTAATGTAGTCATATGACCATCAGGGTCATAGCAGGACACAACACAGTAATGTATTCATATGACCATCAGGGTCATAGCAGGACACAACACAGTAATGTAGTCATATGACCATCAGGGACATAGCAGGACACAACACAGTAATGTAGTCATATGATCATCAGGGTCATAGCAGGACACAACACAGTGACAGTAATGTAGTCATTTGACCATCAGGGACATAGCAGAACACAACACAGTGATGTAGTCATATGACCATCAGGGTCATAGCAGGACACAACACAGTGATGTAGTCATATGACCATCAGGGACATAGCAGGACACAACACAGTAATGTAGTCATATAACCATCAGGGTCATAGCAGGACACAACACAGTGACAGTAATGTAGTCATGTGACCATCAGGGTCATAGCAGGACACAACACAGTGATGTAGTCATATGACCATCAGGGGCATAGCAGGACACAACACAGTGACAGTGTAGTCATATGACCATAAGGGTCATAGCAGGACACAACACAGTGATGTAGTCATATGACCATCAGGTGATAGCAGGACACAACACAGTAATGTAGTCATATGACCATCAGGGTCATAGCAGGACACAACACAGTAATGTAGACATATGAACATCAGGGTCATAGCAGGACACAACACAGTGATGTAGTCATATGACCATCAGGGTCATAGCAGGACACAACACAGTAATGTAGTCATATGACCATCAGGGTCATAGCAGGACACAACACAGTGACAGTAATGTAGTCATATGACCATCAGGGACATAGCAGGACACAACACAGTGATGTAGTCATATGACCATCAGGGTCATAGCAGGACACAACACAGTAATGTAGTCATATGACCATCGGGGGCATAGCATGACACAACACAGTGACAGTAATGTAGTCATATGACCATCAGGGTCATAGCAGGACACAACACAGTGATGTAGTTATATGACCATCAGGGGTGTAGCAGGACACAACACAGTGACAGTAATGTAGTCATTTGACCATCAGGGTCATAGCAGGACACAACACAGTGATGTAGTCATATGACCATCAGGGGCATAGTAGGACACAACACAGTGACAGTAATGTAGTCATATGACCATCACGGTCATAGCAGGACACAACACAGTGATGTAGTCATATGACCATCAGGGACATAGCAGGACCCAACACAGTAATGTAGTCATATAACCATCAGGGTCATAGCAGGACACAACACAGTGACAGTAATGTAGTCATATGACCATCAGGGTCATAGCAGGACACAACACAGTGACAGTAATGTAGTCATATGACCATCAGGGACATAGCAGGACACAACACAGTGACAGTAATGTAGTCATATGACCATCAGGGGTATAGTAGGACACAACACAGTGACAGTAATGTAGTCATATGACCATCAGGGTCATAGCAGGACACAACACAGTGATGTAGTCATATGACCATCAGGGACATAGCAGGACACAACACAGTAATGTAGTCATATAACCATCAGGGTCATAGCAGGACACAACACAGTGACAGTAATGTAGTCATATGACCATCAGGGTCAAAGCAGGACACAACACAGTGATGTAGTCATATGACCATCAGGGGCATAGCAGGACACAACACAGTGACAGTAATGTAGTCATATGACCATCAGGGGCATAGCAGGACACAACACAGTGATGTAGTCATATGACCATCAGGGTCATAGCAGGATACAACACAGTAATGTAGTCATATGACCATCAGGGGCATAGCATGACACAACACAGTGACAGTAATGTAGTCATATGACCATCAGGGGCATAGTAGGACACAACACAGTGACAGTAATGTAGTCATATGACCATCAGGGTCATAGCAGGACACAACACAGTGATGTAGTCATATGACCATCAGGGGCATAGCAGGACACAACACAGTGACAGTAATGTAGTCATATGACCATCAGGAGCATAGTAGGACACAACACAGTGACAGTAATGTAGTAATATGACCATCAGGGTCATAGCAGGACACAACACAGTGATGTAGTCATATGACCATCAGGGACATAGCAGGACACAACACAGTAATGTTGTCATATAACCATCAGGGTCATAGCAGGACACAACACAGTGACAGTAATGTAGTCATATGACCATCAGGGTCATAGCAGGACACAACACAGTGATGTAGTCATATGACCATCAGGGGCATAGCAGAACACAACACAGTGACAGTGATGTGGTCATATGACCATCAGGGTCATAGCAGGACACAACACAGTGATGTAGTCATATGACCATCAGGGTGATAGCAGGACACAACACAGTAATGTAGTCATATGACCATCAGGGTCATAGCAGGACACAACACAGTAATGTAGTCATATGACCATCAGGGTCATAGCAGGACACAACACAGTGACAGTAATGTAGTCATATGACCATCAGGGACATAGCAGGACACAACACAGTTATGTAGTCATATGACCATCAGGGTCATAGCAGGACACAACACAGTAATGTAGTCATATGACCATCAGGGGCATAGCATGACACAACACAGTGACAGTAATGTAGTCATATGACCATCAGGTTCATAGCAGGACACAACACAGTGATGTAGTTATATGACCATCAGGGTTATAGCAGGACACAACACAGTGACAGTAATGTAGTCATATGACAATCAGGGGCATAGTAGGACACAACACAGTGACAGTAATGTAGTCATATGACCATCAGGGTCATAGCAGGACACAACACAGTGATGTAGTCATATGACCATCAGGGACATAGCAGGACACAACACAGTAATGTAGTCATATAACCATCAGGGTCATAGCAGGACACAACACAGTGACAGTAATGTAGTCAAATGACCATCAGGGACATAGCAGGACACAACACAGTGACAGTAATGTAGTCATATGACCATCAGGGGCATAGTAGGACACAACACATTCACAGTAATGTAGTCATATGACCATCAGGGTCATAGCAGGACACAACACAGTGATGTAGTCATATGACCATCAGGGACATAGCAGGACACAACACAGTAATGTAGTCATATAACCATCAGGGTCATAGCAGGACACAACACAGTGACAGTAATGTAGTCATATGACCATCAGGGGCATAGTAGGACACAACACAGTGACAGTAATGTAGTCATATGACCATCAGGGTCATAGCAGGACACAACACAGTGATGTAGTCATATGACCATCAGGGGCATAGCAGGACACAACACAGTGACAGTAATGTAGTCATATGACCATCAGGGGCATAGTAGGACACAACACAGTGACAGTAATGTAGTCATATGACCATCAGGGACATAGCAGGACACAACACAGTGACAGTAATGTAGTCATATGACCATCAGGGGTATAGTAGGACACAACACAGTGACAGTAATGTAGTCATATGACCATCAGGGTCATAGCAGGACACAACACAGTGATGTAGTCATATGACCATCAGGGACATAGCAGGACACAACACAGTAATGTAGTCATATAACCATCAGGGTCATAGCAGGACACAACACAGTGACAGTAATGTAGTCATATGACCATCAGGGTCAAAGCAGGACACAACACAGTGATGTAGTCATATGACCATCAGGGGCATAGCAGGACACAACACAGTGACAGTAATGTAGTCATATGACCATCAGGGGCATAGCAGGACACAACACAGTGATGTAGTCATATGACCATCAGGGTCATAGCAGGACACAACACAGTAATGTAGTCATATGACCATCAGGGGCATAGCATGACACAACACAGTGACAGTAATGTAGTCATATGACCATCAGGGGCATAGTAGGACACAACACAGTGACAGTAATGTAGTCATATGACCATCAGGGTCATAGCAGGACACAACACAGTGATGTAGTCATATGACCATCAGGGGCATAGCAGGACACAACACAGTGACAGTAATGTAGTCATATGACCATCAGGAGCATAGTAGGACACAACACAGTGACAGTAATGTAGTAATATGACCATCAGGGTCATAGCAGGACACAACACAGTGATGTAGTCATATGACCATCAGGGACATAGCAGGACACAACACAGTAATGTTGTCATATAACCATCAGGGTCATAGCAGGACACAACACAGTGACAGTAATGTAGTCATATGACCATCAGGGTCATAGCAGGACACAACACAGTGATGTAGTCATATGACCATCAGGGGCATAGCAGAACACAACACAGTGACAGTGATGTGGTCATATGACCATCAGGGTCATAGCAGGACACAACACAGTGATGTAGTCATATGACCATCAGGGTGATAGCAGGACACAACACAGTAATGTAGTCATATGACCATCAGGGTCATAGCAGGACACAACACAGTAATGTAGTCATATGACCATCAGGGTCATAGCAGGACACAACACAGTGACAGTAATGTAGTCATATGACCATCAGGGACATAGCAGGACACAACACAGTTATGTAGTCATATGACCATCAGGGTCATAGCAGGACACAACACAGTAATGTAGTCATATGACCATCAGGGGCATAGCATGACACAACACATTGACAGTAATTTAGTCATATGACCATCAGGTTCATAGCAGGACACAACACAGTGATGTAGTTATATGACCATCAGGGGCAGAGCAGGACACAACACAGTGACAGTAATGTAGTCATATGACAATCAGGGGCATAGTAGGACACAACACAGTGACAGTAATGTAGTCATATGACCATCAGGGTCATAGCAGGACACAACACAGTGATGTAGTCATATGACCATCAGGGACATAGCAGGACACAACACAGTAATGTAGTCATATAACCATCAGGGTCATAGCAGGACACAACACAGTGACAGTAATGTAGTCAAATGACCATCAGGGACATAGCAGGACACAACACAGTGACAGTAATGTAGTCATATGACCATCAGGGGCATAGTAGGACACAACACATTCACAGTAATGTAGTCATATGACCATCAGGGTCATAGCAGGACACAACACAGTGATGTAGTCATATGACCATCAGGGACATAGCAGGACACAACACAGTAATGTAGTCATATAACCATCAGGGTCATAGCAGGACACAACACAGTGACAGTAATGTAGTCATGTGACCATCAGGGTCATAGCAGGACACAACACAGTGATGTAGTCATATGACCATCAGGGGCATAGCAGGACACAACACAGTGACAGTGTAGTCATATGACCATAAGGGTCATAGCAGGACACAACACAGTGATGTAGTCATATGACCATCAGGTGATAGCAGGACACAACACAGTAATGTAGTCATATGACCATCAGGGTCATAGCAGGACACAACACAGTAATGTAGACATATGAACATCAGGGTCATAGCAGGACACAACACAGTGATGTAGTCATATGACCATCAGGGTCATAGCAGGACACAACACAGTAATGTAGTCATATGACCATCAGGGTCATAGCAGGACACAACACAGTGACAGTAATGTAGTCATATGACCATCAGGGACATAGCAGGACACAACACAGTGATGTAGTCATATGACCATCAGGGTCATAGCAGGACACAACACAGTAATGTAGTCATATGACCATCGGGGGCATAGCATGACACAACACAGTGACAGTAATGTAGTCATATGACCATCAGGGTCATAGCAGGACACAACACAGTGATGTAGTTATATGACCATCAGGGGTGTAGCAGGACACAACACAGTGACAGTAATGTAGTCATTTGACCATCAGGGTCATAGCAGGACACAACACAGTGATGTAGTCATATGACCATCAGGGGCATAGTAGGACACAACACAGTGACAGTAATGTAGTCATATGACCATCACGGTCATAGCAGGACACAACACAGTGATGTAGTCATATGACCATCAGGGACATAGCAGGACCCAACACAGTAATGTAGTCATATAACCATCAGGGTCATAGCAGGACACAACACAGTGACAGTAATGTAGTCATATGACCATCAGGGTCATAGCAGGACACAACACAGTGACAGTAATGTAGTCATATGACCATCAGGGACATAGCAGGACACAACACAGTGACAGTAATGTAGTCATATGACCATCAGGGGTATAGTAGGACACAACACAGTGACAGTAATGTAGTCATATGACCATCAGGGTCATAGCAGGACACAACACAGTGATGTAGTCATATGACCATCAGGGACATAGCAGGACACAACACAGTAATGTAGTCATATAACCATCAGGGTCATAGCAGGACACAACACAGTGACAGTAATGTAGTCATATGACCATCAGGGTCAAAGCAGGACACAACACAGTGATGTAGTCATATGACCATCAGGGGCATAGCAGGACACAACACAGTGACAGTAATGTAGTCATATGACCATCAGGGGCATAGCAGGACACAACACAGTGATGTAGTCATATGACCATCAGGGTCATAGCAGGATACAACACAGTAATGTAGTCATATGACCATCAGGGGCATAGCATGACACAACACAGTGACAGTAATGTAGTCATATGACCATCAGGGGCATAGTAGGACACAACACAGTGACAGTAATGTAGTCATATGACCATCAGGGTCATAGCAGGACACAACACAGTGATGTAGTCATATGACCATCAGGGGCATAGCAGGACACAACACAGTGACAGTAATGTAGTCATATGACCATCAGGAGCATAGTAGGACACAACACAGTGACAGTAATGTAGTAATATGACCATCAGGGTCATAGCAGGACACAACACAGTGATGTAGTCATATGACCATCAGGGACATAGCAGGACACAACACAGTAATGTTGTCATATAACCATCAGGGTCATAGCAGGACACAACACAGTGACAGTAATGTAGTCATATGACCATCAGGGTCATAGCAGGACACAACACAGTGATGTAGTCATATGACCATCAGGGGCATAGCAGAACACAACACAGTGACAGTGATGTGGTCATATGACCATCAGGGTCATAGCAGGACACAACACAGTGATGTAGTCATATGACCATCAGGGTGATAGCAGGACACAACACAGTAATGTAGTCATATGACCATCAGGGTCATAGCAGGACACAACACAGTAATGTAGTCATATGACCATCAGGGTCATAGCAGGACACAACACAGTGACAGTAATGTAGTCATATGACCATCAGGGACATAGCAGGACACAACACAGTTATGTAGTCATATGACCATCAGGGTCATAGCAGGACACAACACAGTAATGTAGTCATATGACCATCAGGGGCATAGCATGACACAACACAGTGACAGTAATGTAGTCATATGACCATCAGGTTCATAGCAGGACACAACACAGTGATGTAGTTATATGACCATCAGGGGCATAGCAGGACACAACACAGTGACAGTAATGTAGTCATATGACAATCAGGGGCATAGTAGGACACAACACAGTGACAGTAATGTAGTCATATGACCATCAGGGTCATAGCAGGACACAACACAGTGATGTAGTCATATGACCATCAGGGACATAGCAGGACACAACACAGTAATGTAGTCATATAACCATCAGGGTCATAGCAGGACACAACACAGTGACAGTAATGTAGTCAAATGACCATCAGGGACATAGCAGGACACAACACAGTGACAGTAATGTAGTCATATGACCATCAGGGGCATAGTAGGACACAACACATTCACAGTAATGTAGTCATATGACCATCAGGGTCATAGCAGGACACAACACAGTGATGTAGTCATATGACCATCAGGGACATAGCAGGACACAACACAGTAATGTAGTCATATAACCATCAGGGTCATAGCAGGACACAACACAGTGACAGTAATGTAGTCATATGACCATCAGGGGCATAGTAGGACACAACACAGTGACAGTAATGTAGTCATATGACCATCAGGGTCATAGCAGGACACAACACAGTGATGTAGTCATATGACCATCAGGGACATAGCAGGACACAACACAGTGACAGTAATGTAGTCATATGACCATCAGGGGCATAGTAGGACACAACACAGTGACAGTAATGTAGTCATATGACCATCAGGGACATAGCAGGACACAACACAGTGACAGTAATGTAGTCATATGACCATCAGGGGTATAGTAGGACACAACACAGTGACAGTAATGTAGTCATATGACCATCAGGGTCATAGCAGGACACAACACAGTGATGTAGTCATATGACCATCAGGGACATAGCAGGACACAACACAGTAATGTAGTCATATAACCATCAGGGTCATAGCAGGACACAACACAGTGACAGTAATGTAGTCATATGACCATCAGGGTCAAAGCAGGACACAACACAGTGATGTAGTCATATGACCATCAGGGGCATAGCAGGACACAACACAGTGACAGTAATGTAGTCATATGACCATCAGGGTCATAGCAGGACACAACACAGTGACAGTAATGTAGTCATATGACCATCAGGGTCAAAGCAGGACACAACACAGTGATGTAGTCATATGACCATCAGGGGCATAGCAGGACACAACACAGTGACAGTAATGTAGTCATATGACCATCAGGGGCATAGCAGGACACAACACAGTGATGTAGTCATATGACCATCAGGGTCATAGCAGGACACAACACAGTAATGTAGTCATATGACCATCAGGGGCATAGCATGACACAACACAGTGACAGTAATGTAGTCATATGACCATCAGGGGCATAGTAGGACACAACACAGTGACAGTAATGTAGTCATATGACCATCAGGGTCATAGCAGGACACAACACAGTGATGTAGTCATATGACCATCAGGGGCATAGCAGGACACAACACAGTGACAGTAATGTAGTCATATGACCATCAGGAGCATAGTAGGACACAACACAGTGACAGTAATGTAGTAATATGACCATCAGGGTCATAGCAGGACACAACACAGTGATGTAGTCATATGACCATCAGGGACATAGCAGGACACAACACAGTAATGTTGTCATATAACCATCAGGGTCATAGCAGGACACAACACAGTGACAGTAATGTAGTCATATGACCATCAGGGTCATAGCAGGACACAACACAGTGATGTAGTCATATGACCATCAGGGGCATAGCAGAACACAACACAGTGACAGTGATGTGGTCATATGACCATCAGGGTCATAGCAGGACACAACACAGTGATGTAGTCATATGACCATCAGGGTGATAGCAGGACACAACACAGTAATGTAGTCATATGACCATCAGGGTCATAGCAGGACACAACACAGTAATGTAGTCATATGACCATCAGGGTCATAGCAGGACACAACACAGTGACAGTAATGTAGTCATATGACCATCAGGGACATAGCAGGACACAACACAGTTATGTAGTCATATGACCATCAGGGTCATAGCAGGACACAACACAGTAATGTAGTCATATGACCATCAGGGGCATAGCATGACACAACACATTGACAGTAATTTAGTCATATGACCATCAGGTTCATAGCAGGACACAACACAGTGATGTAGTTATATGACCATCAGGGGCAGAGCAGGACACAACACAGTGACAGTAATGTAGTCATATGACAATCAGGGGCATAGTAGGACACAACACAGTGACAGTAATGTAGTCATATGACCATCAGGGTCATAGCAGGACACAACACAGTGATGTAGTCATATGACCATCAGGGACATAGCAGGACACAACACAGTAATGTAGTCATATAACCATCAGGGTCATAGCAGGACACAACACAGTGACAGTAATGTAGTCAAATGACCATCAGGGACATAGCAGGACACAACACAGTGACAGTAATGTAGTCATATGACCATCAGGGGCATAGTAGGACACAACACATTCACAGTAATGTAGTCATATGACCATCAGGGTCATAGCAGGACACAACACAGTGATGTAGTCATATGACCATCAGGGACATAGCAGGACACAACACAGTAATGTAGTCATATAACCATCAGGGTCATAGCAGGACACAACACAGTGACAGTAATGTAGTCATATGACCATCAGGGGCATAGTAGGACACAACACAGTGACAGTAATGTAGTCATATGACCATCAGGGTCATAGCAGGACACAACACAGTGATGTAGTCATATGACCATCAGGGGCATAGCAGGACACAACACAGTGACAGTAATGTAGTCATATGACCATCAGGGGCATAGTAGGACACAACACAGTGACAGTAATGTAGTCATATGACCATCAGGGTCATAGCAGGACACAACACAGTGATGTAGTCATATGACCATCAGGGACATAGCAGGACACAACACAGTAATGTTGTCATATAACCATCAGGGTCATAGCAGGACACAACACAGTGACAGTAATGTAGTCATATGACCATCAGGGTCATAGCAGGACACAACACAGTGATGTAGTCATATGACCATCAGGGGCATAGCAGAACACAACACAGTGACAGTGATGTGGTCATATGACCATCAGGGTCATAGCAGGACACAACACAGTGATGTAGTCATATTACCATCAGGGTGATAGCAGGACACAACACAGTAATGTAGTCATATGACCATCAGGGTCATAGCAGGACACAACACAGTAATGTAGTCATATGACCATCAGGGTCATATTAGGACACAACACAGTGACAGTAATGTAGTCATATGACCATCAGGGACATAGCAGGACACAACATAGTTATGTAGTCATATGACCATCAGGGTCATAGCAGGACACAACACAGTAATGTAGTCATATGACCATCAGGGGCATAGCATGACACAACACAGTGACAGTAATGTAGTCATATGACCATCAGGGTCATAGCAGGACACAACACAGTGATGTAATTATATGACCATCAGGGGCATAGCAGGACACAACACAGTGACAGTAATGTAGTCATATGACAATCAGGGGCATAGTAGGACACAACACAGTGACTGTAATGTAGTCATATGACCATCAGGGTCATAGCAGGACACAACACAGTTATGTAGTCATATGACCATCAGGGACATAGCAGGACACAACACAGTAATGTATTCATATAACCATCAGGGTCATAGCAGGACACAACACAGTGATGTAGTCAAATGACCATCAGGGGCATAATAGGACAATACACAGTGACAGTAATGTAGTCATATGACCATCAGGGTCATAGCAGGACACAACACAGTGATGTAGTCATATGACAATCAGGGGCATAGAGGGACACAACACAGTGATGTAGTCATATGACCATCAGGGGCATAGCAGGACACAACACAGTGACAGTAATGTAGTCATATGACCATCAGGGTCATAGCAGGACACAACACAGTGATGTAGTCATATGACCATCAGGGACATAGCAGGACACAACACAGTAATGTAGTTATATAATCATCAGGGTCATAGCAGGACACAACACAGTGATGTAGTCATATGACCATCAGGGGCATAGCAGGACACAACACAGTGACAGTAATGTAGTCATATGACCATCAGGGTCATAGCAGGACACAACACAGTGATGTAGTCATATGACCATCAGGGGCATAGCAGTACACAACACAGTGATGTAGTCATATGACCATCAGGGGCATAGCAGGACACAACACAGTGACAGTAATGTAGTCATATGACCATCAGGGGCATAGTAGGACACAACACAGTGACAGTAATGTAGTCATATGACCATCAGGGTCATAGCAGGACACAACACAGTGATGTAGTCATATGACCATCAGGGGCATAGCAGTACACAACACAGTGATGTAGTCATATGACCATCAGGGGCAAAGCAGGACACAACACAGTAATATAGTCTTATAACCATTAGGGTCATAGCAGGACACAACACAGTGACAGTAATGTAGTCATATGACCATCAGGGGCATAGCATGACACAACACAGTGACAGTAATGTAGTCATATGACCATCAGGGTCATAGCAGGACACAACACAGTGATGTAGTTATATGACCATCAGGGGCGTAGCAGGACAAAACACAGTGACAGTAATGTAGTCATATGACCATCAGGGTCATAGCAGGACACAACACAGTGATGTAGTCATATGACCATCAGGGACATAGCAGGACCCAACACAGTAATGTAGTCATATAACCATCAGGGTCATAGCAGGACACAACACAGTGATGTAGTCATATGACCATCAGGGACATAGCAGGACACAACACAGTAATGTATTCATATAACCATCAGGGTCATAGCAGGACACAACACAGTGATGTAGTCAAATGACCATCAGGGGCATAATAGGACAATACACAGTGACAGTAATGTAGTCATATGACCATCAGGGTCATAGCAGGACACAACACAGTGATGTAGTCATATGACAATCAGGGGCATAGAGGGACACAACACAGTGATGTAGTCATATGACCATCAGGGGCATAGCAGGACACAACACAGTGACAGTAATGTAGTCATATGACCATCAGGGGCATAGTAGGACACAACACAGTGACAGTAATGTAGTCATATGACCATCAGGGTCATAGCAGGACACAACACAGTGATGTAGTCATATGACCATCAGGGACATAGCAGGACACAACACAGTAATGTTGTCATATAACCATCAGGGTCATAGCAGGACACAACACAGTGACAGTAATGTAGTCATATGACCATCAGGGTCATAGCAGGACACAACACAGTGATGTAGTCATATGACCATCAGGGGCATAGCAGAACACAACACAGTGACAGTGATGTGGTCATATGACCATCAGGGTCATAGCAGGACACAACACAGTGATGTAGTCATATTACCATCAGGGTGATAGCAGGACACAACACAGTAATGTAGTCATATGACCATCAGGGTCATAGCAGGACACAACACAGTAATGTAGTCATATGACCATCAGGGTCATATTAGGACACAACACAGTGACAGTAATGTAGTCATATGACCATCAGGGACATAGCAGGACACAACATAGTTATGTAGTCATATGACCATCAGGGTCATAGCAGGACACAACACAGTAATGTAGTCATATGACCATCAGGGGCATAGCATGACACAACACAGTGACAGTAATGTAGTCATATGACCATCAGGGTCATAGCAGGACACAACACAGTGATGTAATTATATGACCATCAGGGGCATAGCAGGACACAACACAGTGACAGTAATGTAGTCATATGACAATCAGGGGCATAGTAGGACACAACACAGTGACTGTAATGTAGTCATATGACCATCAGGGTCATAGCAGGACACAACACAGTTATGTAGTCATATGACCATCAGGGACATAGCAGGACACAACACAGTAATGTATTCATATAACCATCAGGGTCATAGCAGGACACAACACAGTGATGTAGTCAAATGACCATCAGGGGCATAATAGGACAATACACAGTGACAGTAATGTAGTCATATGACCATCAGGGTCATAGCAGGACACAACACAGTGATGTAGTCATATGACAATCAGGGGCATAGAGGGACACAACACAGTGATGTAGTCATATGACCATCAGGGGCATAGCAGGACACAACACAGTGACAGTAATGTAGTCATATGACCATCAGGGTCATAGCAGGACACAACACAGTGATGTAGTCATATGACCATCAGGGACATAGCAGGACACAACACAGTAATGTAGTTATATAATCATCAGGGTCATAGCAGGACACAACACAGTGATGTAGTCATATGACCATCAGGGGCATAGCAGGACACAACACAGTGACAGTAATGTAGTCATATGACCATCAGGGTCATAGCAGGACACAACACAGTGATGTAGTCATATGACCATCAGGGGCATAGCAGTACACAACACAGTGATGTAGTCATATGACCATCAGGGGCATAGCAGGACACAACACAGTGACAGTAATGTAGTCATATGACCATCAGGGGCATAGTAGGACACAACACAGTGACAGTAATGTAGTCATATGACCATCAGGGTCATAGCAGGACACAACACAGTGATGTAGTCATATGACCATCAGGGGCATAGCAGTACACAACACAGTGATGTAGTCATATGACCATCAGGGGCAAAGCAGGACACAACACAGTAATATAGTCTTATAACCATTAGGGTCATAGCAGGACACAACACAGTGACAGTAATGTAGTCATATGACCATCAGGGGCATAGCATGACACAACACAGTGACAGTAATGTAGTCATATGACCATCAGGGTCATAGCAGGACACAACACAGTGATGTAGTTATATGACCATCAGGGGCGTAGCAGGACAAAACACAGTGACAGTAATGTAGTCATATGACCATCAGGGTCATAGCAGGACACAACACAGTGATGTAGTCATATGACCATCAGGGACATAGCAGGACCCAACACAGTAATGTAGTCATATAACCATCAGGGTCATAGCAGGACACAACACAGTGATGTAGTCATATGACCATCAGGGACATAGCAGGACACAACACAGTAATGTATTCATATAACCATCAGGGTCATAGCAGGACACAACACAGTGATGTAGTCAAATGACCATCAGGGGCATAATAGGACAATACACAGTGACAGTAATGTAGTCATATGACCATCAGGGTCATAGCAGGACACAACACAGTGATGTAGTCATATGACAATCAGGGGCATAGAGGGACACAACACAGTGATGTAGTCATATGACCATCAGGGGCATAGCAGGACACAACACAGTGACAGTAATGTAGTCATATGACCATCAGGGTCATAGCAGGACACAACACAGTGATGTAGTCATATGACCATCAGGGACATAGCAGGACACAACACAGTAATGTAGTTATATAATCATCAGGGTCATAGCAGGACACAACACAGTGATGTAGTCATATGACCATCAGGGGCATAGCAGGACACAACACAGTGACAGTAATGTAGTCATATGACCATCAGGGTCATAGCAGGACACAACACAGTGATGTAGTCATATGACCATCAGGGGCATAGCAGTACACAACACAGTGATGTAGTCATATGACCATCAGGGGCATAGCAGGACACAACACAGTGACAGTAATGTAGTCATATGACCATCAGGGGCATAGTAGGACACAACACAGTGACAGTAATGTAGTCATATGACCATCAGGGTCATAGCAGGACACAACACAGTGATGTAGTCATATGACCATCAGGGGCATAGCAGTACACAACACAGTGATGTAGTCATATGACCATCAAAGGCAAAGCAGGACACAACACAGTAATATAGTCTTATAACCATTAGGGTCATAGCAGGACACAACACAGTGACAGTAATGTAGTCATATGACCATCAGGGGCATAGCATGACACAACACAGTGACAGTAATGTAGTCATATGACCATCAGGGTCATAGCAGGACACAACACAGTGATGTAGTTATATGACCATCAGGGGCGTAGCAGGACAAAACACAGTGACAGTAATGTAGTCATATGACCATCAGGGTCATAGCAGGACACAACACAGTGATGTAGTCATATGACCATCAGGGACATAGCAGGACCCAACACAGTAATGTAGTCATATAACCATCAGGGTCATAGCAGGACACAACACAGTGATGTAGTCATATGACCATCAGGGACATAGCAGGACACAACACAGTAATGTAGTCATATAACCATCAGGGTCGTAGCAGGACACAACACAGTGACAGTAATGTAGTCATATGACCATCAGGGACATAGCAGGACACAACACAGTGACAGTAATGTAGTCATATGACCATCAGGGGCATAGTAGGACACAACACAGTCACAGTAATGTAGTCATATGACCATCAGGGTCATAGCAGGACACAACACAGTGATGTAGTCATATGACCATCAGGACATAGCAGGACACAACACAGTAATGTAGTCATATAACCATCAGGATCATAGCAGGACACAACACAGTGACAGTAATGTAGTCATGTGACCATCAGGGGCATAGTAGGACACAACACAGTGACAGTAATGTAGTCATATGACCATCAGGGTCATAGCAGGACACAACACAGTGATGTAGTCATATGACCATCAGGGGCATAGCAGGACACAACACAGTGACAGTAATGTAGTCATATGACCATCAGGGGCATAGTAGGACACAACACAGTGACAGTAATGTAGTCATATGACCATCAGGGTCATAGCAGGACACAACACAGTTATGTAGTCATATGACCATCAGGGACATAGCAGGACACAACACAGTAATGTATTCATATAACCATCAGGGTCATAGCAGGACACAACACAGTGATGTAGTCAAATGACCATCAGGGGCATAATAGGACACAACACAGTGACAGTAATGTAGTCATATGACCATCAGGGTCATAGCAGGACACAACACAGTGATGTAGTCATATGACAATCAGGGGCATAGAGGGACACAACACAGTGATGTAGTCATATGACCATCAGGGGCATAGCAGGACACAACACAGTGACAGTAATGTAGTCATATGACCATCAGGGTCATAGCAGGACACAACACAGTGATGTAGTCATATGACCATCAGGGACATAGCAGGACACAACAAAGTAATGTAGTTATATAATCATCAGGGTCATAGCAGGACACAACACAGTGATGTAGTCATATGACCATCAGGGGCATAGCAGGACACAACACAGTGACAGTAATGTAGTCATATGACCATCAGGGTCATAGCAGGACACAACACAGTGATGTAGTCATATGACCATCAGGGACATAGCAGGACACAACACAGTGATGTAGTCATATGACCATCAGGGGCATAGAGGGACACAACACAGTGATGTAGTCATATGACCATCAGGGGCATAGCAGTACACAACACAGTGATGTAGTCATATGACCATCAGGGACATAGCAGGACACAACACAGTGACAGTAATGTAGTCATATGACCATCAGGGGCATAGTAGGACACAACACAGTGACAGTAATGTAGTCATATGACCATCAGGGTCATAGCAGGACACAACACAGTGATGTAGTCATATGACCATCAGGGGCATAGCAGTACACAACACAGTGATGTAGTCATATGACCATCAGGGGCATAGCAGGACACAACACAGTAATATAGTCTTATAACCATTAGGGTCATAGCAGGACACAACACAGTGACAGTAATGTAGTCATATGACCATCAGGGGCATAGCATGACACAACACAGTGACAGTAATGTAGTCATATGACCATCAGGGTCATAGCAGGACACAACACAGTGATGTAGTTATATGACCATCAGGGGCGTAGCAGGACAAAACACAGTGACAGTAATGTAGTCATATGACCATCAGGGTCATAGCAGGACACAACACATTGATGTAGTCATATGACCATCAGGGACATAGCAGGACCCAACACAGTAATGTAGTCATATAACCATCAGGGTCATAGCAGGACACAACACAGTGACAGTAATGTAGTCATATGACCATCAGGGTCATAGCAGGACACAACACAGTGATGTAGTCATATGACCATCAGGGACATAGCAGGACACAACACAGTAATGTAGTCATATAACCATCAGGGTCGTAGCAGGACACAACACAGTGACAGTAATGTAGTCATATGACCATCAGGGACATAGCAGGACACAACACAGTGACAGTAATGTAGTCATATGACCATCAGGGGCATAGTAGGACACAACACAGTCACAGTAATGTAGTCATATGACCATCAGGGTCATAGCAGGACACAACACAGTGATGTAGTCATATGACCATCAGGGACATAGCAGGACACAACACAGTAATGTAGTCATATAACCATCAGGGCCATAGCAGGACACAACACAGTGATGTAGTCATATGACCATCAGGGGCATAGAGGGACACAACACAGTGATGTAGTCATATGACCATCAGGGGCATAGCAGTACACAACACAGTGATGTAGTCATATGACCATCAGGGACATAGCAGGACACAACACAGTGACAGTAATGTAGTCATATGACCATCAGGGGCATAGTAGGACACAACACAGTGACAGTAATGTAGTCATATGACCATCAGGGTCATAGCAGGACACAACACAGTGATGTAGTCATATGACCATCAGGGGCATAGCAGTACACAACACAGTGATGTAGTCATATGACCATCAGGGGCATAGCAGGACACAACACAGTAATATAGTCTTATAACCATTAGGGTCATAGCAGGACACAACACAGTGACAGTAATGTAGTCATATGACCATCAGGGGCATAGCATGACACAACACAGTGACAGTAATGTAGTCATATGACCATCAGGGTCATAGCAGGACACAACACAGTGATGTAGTTATATGACCATCAGGGGCGTAGCAGGACAAAACACAGTGACAGTAATGTAGTCATATGACCATCAGGGTCATAGCAGGACACAACACAGTGATGTAGTCATATGACCATCAGGGACATAGCAGGACCCAACACAGTAATGTAGTCATATAACCATCAGGGTCATAGCAGGACACAACACAGTGACAGTAATGTAGTCATATGAACATCAGGGTCATAGCAGGACACAACACAGTGATGTAGTCATATGACCATCAGGGACATAGCAGGACACAACACAGTAATGTAGTCATATAACCATCAGGGTCGTAGCAGGACACAACACAGTGACAGTAATGTAGTCATATGACCATCAGGGACATAGCAGGACACAACACAGTGACAGTAATGTAGTCATATGACCATCAGGGGCATAGTAGGACACAACACAGTCACAGTAATGTAGTCATATGACCATCAGGATCATAGCAGGACACAACACAGTGATGTAGTCATATGACCATCAGGGACATAGCAGGACACAACACAGTAATGTAGTCATATAACCATCAGGATCATAGCAGGACACAACACAGTGACAGTAATGTAGTCATATGACCATCAGGGGCATAGTAGGACACAACACAGTGACAGTAATGTAGTCATATGACCATCAGGGTCATAGCAGGACACAACACAGTGATGTAGTCATTTGACCATCAGGGGCATAGCAGGACACAACACAGTGACAGTAATGTAGTCATATGACCATCAGGGGCATAGTAGGACACAACACAGTGACAGTAATGTAGTCATATGACCATCAGGGGCATAGCAGGACACAACACAGTGATGTAGTCATATGACCATCAGGGTAATAGCAGGACACAACACAGTAATGTAGTCATATGACCATCAGGGGCATAGCATGACACACCACAGTGACAGTAATGTAGTCATATGACCATCAGGGGCATAGTAGGACACAACACAGTGACAGTAATGTAGTCATATGACCATCAGGGTCATAGCAGGACACAACACAGTGATGTAGTCATATGACCATCAGGGGCATAGCAGGACACAACACAGTGACAGTAATGTAGTCATATGACCATCAGGAGCATAGTAGGACACAACACAGTGACAGTAATGTAGTCATATGACCATCAGGGTCATAGCAGGACACAACACAGTGATGTAGTCATATGACCATCAGGGACATAGCAGGACACAACACAGTAATGTTTTCATATAACCATCAGGGTCATAGCAGGACACAACACAGTGACAGTAATGTAGTCATATGACCATCAGGGTCATAGCAGGACACAACACAGTGATGTAGTCATATGACCATCAGGGGCATAGCAGAACACAACACAGTGACAGTGATGTGGTCATATGACCATCAGGGTCATAGCAGGACACAACACAGTGATGTAGTCATATGACCATCAGGGTGATAGCAGGACACAACACAGTAATGTAGTCATATGACCATCAGGGTCATAGCAGGACACAACACAGTAATGTAGTCATATGACCATCAGGGGCATAGCAGGACACAACACAGTGACAGTAATGTAGTCATATGACCATCAGGGGCATAGTAGGACACAACACAGTCACAGTAATGTAGTCATATGACCATCAGGGTCATAGCAGGACACAACACAGTGATGTAGTCATATGACCATCAGGGACATAGCAGGACACAACACAGTAATGTAGTCATATAACCATCAGGGTCATAGCAGGACACAACACAGTGACAGTAATGTAGTCAAATGACCATCAGGGACATAGCAGGACAGAACACAGTGACAGTAATGTAGTCATATGACCATCAGGGGCATAGTAGGACACAACACAGTCACAGTAATGTAGTCATATGACCATCAGGGTCATAGCAGGACACAACACAGTGATGTAGTCATATGACCATCAGGGACATAGCAGGACACAACACAGTAATGTAGTCATATAACCATCAGGGTCATAGCAGGACACAACACAGTGACAGTAATGTAGTCATATGACCATCAGGGGCATAGTAGGACACAACACAGTGACAGTAATGTAGTCATATGACCATCAGGGTCATAGCAGGACACAACACAGTGATGTAGTCATATGACCATCAGGGGCATAGCAGGACACAACACAGTGACAGTAATGTAGTCATATGACCATCAGGGGCATAGTAGGACACAACACAGTGACAGTAATGTAGTCATATGACCATCAGGGTCATAGCAGGACACAACACAGTGATGTAGTCATATGACCATCAGGGACATAGCAGGACACAACACAGTAATGTTGTCATATAACCATCAGGGTCATAGCAGGACACAACACAGTGACAGTAATGTAGTCATATGACCATCAGGGTCATAGCAGGACACAACACAGTGATGTAGTCATATGACCATCAGGGGCATAGCAGAACACAACACAGTGACAGTGATGTGGTCATATGACCATCAGGGTCATAGCAGGACACAACACAGTGATGTAGTCATATGACCATCAGGGTGATAGCAGGACACAACACAGTAATGTAGTCATATGACCATCAGGGTCATAGCAGGACACAACACAGTAATGTAGTCATATGACCATCAGGGGCATAGCAGGACACAACACAGTGACAGTAATGTAGTCATATGACCATCAGGGGCATAGTAGGACACAACACAGTCACAGTAATGTAGTCATATGACCATCAGGGTCATAGCAGGACACAACACAGTGATGTAGTCATATGACCATCAGGGACATAGCAGGACACAACACAGTAATGTAGTCATATAACCATCAGGGTCATAGCAGGACACATCACAGTGACAGTAATGTAGTCAAATGACCATCAGGGACATAGCAGGACACAACACAGTGACAGTAATGTAGTCATATGACCATCAGGGGCATAGTAGGACACAACACAGTCACAGTAATGTAGTCATATGACCATCAGGGTCATAGCAGGACACAACACAGTGATGTAGTCATATGACCATCAGGGACATAGCAGGACACAACACAGTAATGTAGTCATATAACCATCAGGGTCATAGCAGGACACAACACAGTGACAGTAATGTAGTCATATGACCATCAGGGGCATAGTAGGACACAACACAGTGACAGTAATGTAGTCATATGACCATCAGGGTCATAGCAGGACACAACACAGTGATGTAGTCATATGACCATCAGGGGCATAGCAGGACACAACACAGTGACAGTAATGTAGTCATATGACCATCAGGGGCATAGTAGGACACAACACAGTGACAGTAATGTAGTCATATGACCATCAGGGTCATAGCAGAACACAACACAGTGATGTAGTCATATGACCATCAGGGACATAGCAGGACACAACACAGTAATGTTGTCATATAACCATCAGGGTCATAGCAGGACACAACACAGTGACAGTAATGTAGTCATATGACCATCAGGGTCATAGCAGGACACAACACAGTGATGTAGTCATATGACCATCAGGGGCATAGCAGAACACAACACAGTGACAGTGATGTGGTCATATGACCATCAGGGTCATAGCAGGACACAACACAGTGATGTAGTCATATTACCATCAGGGTGATAGCAGGACACAACACAGTAATGTAGTCATATGACCATCAGGGTCATAGCAGGACACAACACAGTAATGTAGTCATATGACCATCAGGGTCATAGCAGGACACAACACAGTGACAGTAATGTAGCCATATGACCATCAGGGACATAGCAGGACACAACACAGTTATGTAGTCATATGACCATCAGGGTCATAGCAGGACACAACACAGTAATGTAGTCATATGACCATCAGGGGCATAGCATGACACAACACAGTGACAGTAATGTAGTCATATGACCATCAGGGTCATAGCAGGACACAACACAGTGATGTAGTTATATGACCATCAGGGGCATAGCAGGACACAACACAGTGACAGTAATGTAGTCATATGACAATCAGGGGCATAGTAGGACACAACACAGTGACAGTAATGTAGTCATATGACCATCAGGGTCATAGCAGGACACAACACAGTTATGTAGTCATATGACCATCAGGGACATAGCAGGACACAACACAGTAATGTATTCATATAACCATCAGGGTCATAGCAGGACACAACACAGTGATGTAGTCAAATGACCATCAGGGGCATAATAGGACACAACACAGTGACAGTAATGTAGTCATATTACCATCAGGGTCATAGCAGGACACAACACAGTCACAGTAATGTAGTCATATGACCATCAGGGACATAGCAGGACACAACACAGTGACAGTAATGTAGTCATATGACCATCAGGGGCATAGTAGGACACAACACAGTCACAGTAATGTAGTCATATGACCATCAGGGTCATAGCAGGACACAACACAGTGATGTAGTCATATGACCATCAGGGACATAGCAGGACACAACACAGTAATGTAGTCATATAACCATCAGGGTCATAGCAGGACACAACACAGTGACAGTAATGTAGTCATATGACCATCAGGGGCATAGTAGGACACAACACAGTGACAGTAATGTAGTCATATGACCATCAGGGTCATAGCAGGACACAACACAGTGATGTAGTCATATGACCATCAGGGGCATAGCAGGACACAACACAGTGACAGTAATGTAGTCATATGACCATCAGGGGCATAGTAGGACACAACACAGTGACAGTAATGTAGTCATATGACCATCAGGGTCATAGCAGGACACAACACAGTGATGTAGTCATATGACCATCAGGGACATAGCAGGACACAACACAGTAATGTTGTCATATAACCATCAGGGTCATAGCAGGACACAACACAGTGACAGTAATGTAGTCATATGACCATCAGGGTCATAGCAGGACACAACACAGTGATGTAGTCATATGACCATCAGGGGCATAGCAGAACACAACACAGTGACAGTGATGTGGTCATATGACCATCAGGGTCATAGCAGGACACAACACAGTGATGTAGTCCTATTACCATCAGGGTGATAGCAGGACACAACACAGTAATGTAGTCATATGACCATCAGGGTCATAGCAGGACACAACACAGTAATGTAGTCATATGACCATCAGGGTCATAGCAGGACACAACACAGTGACAGTAATGTAGTCATATGACCATCAGGGACATAGCAGGACACAACACAGTTATGTAGTCATATGACCATCAGGGTCATAGCAGGACACAACACAGTAATGTAGTCATATGACCATCAGGGGCATAGCATGACACAACACAGTGACAGTAATGTAGTCATATGACCATCAGGGTCATAGCAGGACACAACACAGTGATGTAGTTATATGACCATCAGGGGCATAGCAGGACACAACACAGTGACAGTAATGTAGTCATATGACAATCAGGGGCATAGTAGGACACAACACAGTGACAGTAATGTAGTCATATGACCATCAGGGTCATAGCAGGACACAACACAGTTATGTAGTCATATGACCATCAGGGACATAGCAGGACACAACACAGTAATGTATTCATATAACCATCAGGGTCATAGCAGGACACAACACAGTGATGTAGTCAAATGACCATCAGGGGCATAATAGGACACAACACAGTGACAGTAATGTAGTCATATTACCATCAGGGTCATAGCAGGACACAACACAGTGATGTAGTCATATGACAATCAGGGGCATAGAGGGACACAACACCGTGATGTAGTCATATGACCATCAGGGGCATAGCAGGACACAACACAGTGACAGTAATGTAGTCATATGACCATCAGGGTCATAGCAGGACACAACACAGTGATGTAGTCATATGACCATCAGGGACATAGCAGGACACAACACAGTAATGTAGTTATATAATCATCAGGGTCATAGCAGGACACAACACAGTGATGTAGTCATATGACCATCAGGGGCATAGCAGGACACAACACAGTGACAGTAATGTAGTCATATGACCATCAGGGTCATAGCAGGACACAACACAGTGATGTAGTCATATGACCATCAGGGGCATAGCAGTACACAACACAGTGATGTAGTCATATGACCATCAGGGGCATAGCAGGACACAACACAGTGACAGTAATGTAGTCATATGACCATCAGGGGCATAGTAGGACACAACACAGTGACAGTAATGTAGTCATATGACCATCAGGGTCATAGCAGGACACAACACAGTGATGTAGTCATATTACCATCAGGGGCATAGCAGTACACAACACAGTGATGTAGTCATATGACCATCAGGGGCATAGCAGGACACAACACAGTAATATAGTCTTATAACCATTAGGGTCATAGCAGGACACAACACAGTGACAGTAATGTAGTCATATAACCATCAGGGTCATAGCAGGACACAACACAGTGACAGTAATGTAGTCATATGACCATCAGGGTCATAGCAGGACACAACACAGTGATGTAGTCATATGACCATCAGGGTCATAGCAGGACACAACACAGTGATGTAGTTATATGACCATCAGGGGCATAGCAGGACACAACACAGTGACAGTAATGTAGTCATATGACAATCAGGGGCATAGTAGGACACAACACAGTGACAGTAATGTAGTCATATGACCATCAGGGTCATAGCAGGACACAACACAGTTATGTAGTCATATGACCATCAGGGACATAGCAGGACACAACACAGTAATGTATTCATATAACCATCAGGGTCATAGCAGGACACAACACAGTGATGTAGTCAAATGACCATCAGGGGCATAATAGGACACAACACAGTGACAGTAATGTAGTCATATTACCATCAGGGTCATAGCAGGACACAACACAGTGATGTAGTCATAAGACAATCAGGGGCATAGAGGGACACAACACAGTGATGTAGTCATATGACCATCAGGGGCATAGCAGGACACAACACAGTGACAGTAATGTAGTCATATGACCATCAGGGTCATAGCAGGACACAACACAGTGATGTAGTCATATGACCATCAGGGACATAGCAGGACACAACACAGTAATGTAGTTATATAATCATCAGGGTCATAGCAGGACACAACACAGTGATGTAGTCATATGACCATCAGGGACATAGCAGGACACAACACAGTAATGTAGTCATATGACCATCAGGGTCATAGCAGGACACAACACAGTGACAGTAATGTAGTCAAATGACCATCAGGGACATAGCAGGACACAACACAGTGACAGTAATGTAGTCATATGACCATCAGGGGCATAGTAGGACACAACACAGTCACAGTAATGTAGTCATATGACCATCAGGGTCATAGCAGGACACAACACAGTGATGTAGTCATATGACCATCAGGGACATAGCAGGACACAACACAGTAATGTAGTCATATAACCATCAGGGTCATAGCAGGACACAACACAGTGACAGTAATGTAGTCATATGACCATCAGGGGCATAGTAGGACACAACACAGTGACAGTAATGTAGTCATATGACCATCAGGGTCATAGCAGGACACAACACAGTGATGTAGTCATATGACCATCAGGGGCATAGCAGAACACAACACAGTGACAGTGATGTGGTCATATGACCATCAGGGTCATAGCAGGACACAACACAGTGATGTAGTCCTATTACCATCAGGGTGATAGCAGGACACAACACAGTAATGTAGTCATATGACCATCAGGGTCATAGCAGGACACAACACAGTAATGTAGTCATATGACCATCAGGGTCATAGCAGGACACAACACAGTGATGTAGTCCTATTACCATCAGGGTGATAGCAGGACACAACACAGTAATGTAGTCATATGACCATCAGGGTCATAGCAGGACACAACACAGTAATGTAGTCATATGACCATCAGGGACATAGCAGGACACAACACAGTTATGTAGTCATATGACCATCAGGGTCATAGCAGGACACAACACAGTAATGTAGTCATATGACCATCAGGGGCATAGCATGACACAACACAGTGACAGTAATGTAGTCATATGACCATCAGGGTCATAGCAGGACACAACACAGTGATGTAGTTATATGACCATCAGGGGCATAGCAGGACACAACACAGTGACAGTAATGTAGTCATATGACAATCAGGGGCATAGTAGGACACAACACAGTGACAGTAATGTAGTCATATGACCATCAGGGTCATAGCAGGACACAACACAGTTATGTAGTCATATGACCATCAGGGACATAGCAGGACACAACACAGTAATGTATTCATATAACCATCAGGGTCATAGCAGGACACAACACAGTGATGTAGTCAAATGACCATCAGGGGCATAATAGGACACAACACAGTGACAGTAATGTAGTCATATTACCATCAGGGTCATAGCAGGACACAACACAGTGATGTAGTCATATGACAATCAGGGGCATAGAGGGACACAACACCGTGATGTAGTCATATGACCATCAGGGGCATAGCAGGACACAACACAGTGACAGTAATGTAGTCATATGACCATCAGGGTCATAGCAGGACACAACACAGTGATGTAGTCATATGACCATCAGGGACATAGCAGGACACAACACAGTAATGTAGTTATATAATCATCAGGGTCATAGCAGGACACAACACAGTGATGTAGTCATATGACCATCAGGGGCATAGCAGGACACAACACAGTGACAGTAATGTAGTCATATGACCATCAGGGTCATAGCAGGACACAACACAGTGATGTAGTCATATGACCATCAGGGGCATAGCAGTACACAACACAGTGATGTAGTCATATGACCATCAGGGGCATAGCAGGACACAACACAGTGACAGTAATGTAGTCATATGACCATCAGGGGCATAGTAGGACACAACACAGTGACAGTAATGTAGTCATATGACCATCAGGGTCATAGCAGGACACAACACAGTGATGTAGTCATATTACCATCAGGGGCATAGCAGTACACAACACAGTGATGTAGTCATATGACCATCAGGGGCATAGCAGGACACAACACAGTAATATAGTCTTATAACCATTAGGGTCATAGCAGGACACAACACAGTGACAGTAATGTAGTCATATAACCATCAGGGTCATAGCAGGACACAACACAGTGACAGTAATGTAGTCATATGACCATCAGGGTCATAGCAGGACACAACACAGTGATGTAGTCATATGACCATCAGGGTCATAGCAGGACACAACACAGTGATGTAGTTATATGACCATCAGGGGCATAGCAGGACACAACACAGTGACAGTAATGTAGTCATATGACAATCAGGGGCATAGTAGGACACAACACAGTGACAGTAATGTAGTCATATGACCATCAGGGTCATAGCAGGACACAACACAGTTATGTAGTCATATGACCATCAGGGACATAGCAGGACACAACACAGTAATGTATTCATATAACCATCAGGGTCATAGCAGGACACAACACAGTGATGTAGTCAAATGACCATCAGGGGCATAATAGGACACAACACAGTGACAGTAATGTAGTCATATTACCATCAGGGTCATAGCAGGACACAACACAGTGATGTAGTCATAAGACAATCAGGGGCATAGAGGGACACAACACAGTGATGTAGTCATATGACCATCAGGGGCATAGCAGGACACAACACAGTGACAGTAATGTAGTCAAATGACCATCAGGGACATAGCAGGACACAACACAGTGACAGTAATGTAGTCATATGACCATCAGGGGCATAGTAGGACACAACACAGTCACAGTAATGTAGTCATATGACCATCAGGGTCATAGCAGGACACAACACAGTGATGTAGTCATATGACCATCAGGGACATAGCAGGACACAACACAGTAATGTAGTCATATAACCATCAGGGTCATAGCAGGACACAACACAGTGATGTAGTCATATGACCATCAGGGACATAGCAGGACACAACACAGTAATGTAGTCATATGACCATCAGGGTCATAGCAGTACACAACACAGTGACAGTAATGTAGTCAAATGACCATCAGGGACATAGCAGGACACAACACAGTGACAGTAATGTAGTCATATGACCATCAGGGGCATAGTAGGACACAACACAGTCACAGTAATGTAGTCATATGACCATCAGGGTCATAGCAGGACACAACACAGTGATGTAGTCATATGACCATCAGGGACATAGCAGGACACAACACAGTAATGTAGTCATATAACCATCAGGGTCATAGCAGGACACAACACAGTGACAGTAATGTAGTCATATGACCATCAGGGGCATAGTAGGACACAACACAGTGACAGTAATGTAGTCATATGACCATCAGGGTCATAGCAGGACACAACACAGTGATGTAGTCATATGACCATCAGGGGCATAGCAGGACACAACACAGTGACAGTAATGTAGTCATATGACCATCAGGGGCATAGTAGGACACAACACAGTGACAGTAATGTAGTCATATGACCATCAGGGTCATAGCAGGACACAACACAGTGATGTAGTCATATGACCATCAGGGACATAGCAGGACACAACACAGTAATGTTGTCATATAACCATCAGGGTCATAGCAGGACACAACACAGTGACAGTAATGTAGTCATATGACCATCAGGCTCATAGCAGGACACAACACAGTGATGTAGTCATATGACCATCAGGGGCATAGCAGAACACAACACAGTGACAGTGATGTGGTCATATGACCATCAGGGTCATAGCAGGACACAACACAGTGATGTAGTCATATTACCATCAGGGTGATAGCAGGACACAACACAGTAATGTAGTCATATGACCATCAGGGTCATAGCAGGACACAACACAGTAATGTAGTCATATGACCATCAGGGTCATAGCAGGACACAACACAGTGACAGTAATGTAGTCATATGACCATCAGGGACATAGCAGGATACAACACAGTTATGTAGTCATATGACCATCAGGGTCATAGCAGGACACAACACAGTAATGTAGTCATATGACCATCAGGGGCATAGCATGACACAACACAGTGACAGTAATGTAGTCATATGACAATCAGGGGCATAGTAGGACACAACACAGTGACAGTAATGTAGTCATATGACCATCAGGGTCATAGCAGGACACAACACAGTTATGTAGTCATATGACCATCAGGGACATAGCAGGACACAACACAGTAATGTATTCATATAACCATCAGGGTCATAGCAGGACACAACACAGTGATGTAGTCAAATGACCATCAGGGGCATAATAGGACACAACACAGTGACAGTAATGTAGTCATATTACCATCAGGGTCATAGCAGGACACAACACAGTGATGTAGTCATATGACAATCAGGGGCATAGAGGGACACAACACCGTGATGTAGTCATAGGACCATCAAGGGCATAGCAGGACACAACACAGTGACAGTAATGTAGTCATATGACCATCAGGGTCATAGCAGGACACAACACAGTGATGTAGTCATATGACCATCAGGGACATAGCAGGACACAACACAGTAATGTAGTTATATAATCATCAGGGTCATAGCAGGACACAACACAGTGATGTAGTCATATGACCATCAGGGGCATAGCAGGACACAACACAGTGACAGTAATGTAGTCATATGACCATCAGGGTCATAGCAGGACACAACACAGTGATGTAGTCATATGACCATCAGGGGCATAGCAGTACACAACACAGTGATGTAGTCATATGACCATCAGGGGCATAGCAGGACACAACACAGTGACAGTAATGTAGTCATATGACCATCAGGGGCATAGTAGGACACAACACAGTGAAAGTAATGTAGTCATATGACCATCAGGGTCATAGCAGGACACAACACAGTGATGTAGTCATATTACCATCAGGGGCATAGCAGTACACAACACAGTGATGTAGTCATATGACCATCAGGGGCATAGCAGGACACAACACAGTAATATAGTCTTATAACCATTAGGGTCATAGCAGGACACAACACAGTGACAGTAATGTAGTCATATAACCATCAGGGTCATAGCAGGACACAACACAGTGACAGTAATGTAGTCATATGACCATCAGGGTCATAGCAGGACACAACACAGTGATGTAGTCATATGACCATCAGGGGCATAGCAGAACACAACACAGTGACAGTGATGTGGTCATATGACCATCAGGGTCATAGCAGGACACAACACAGTGATGTAGTCATATTACCATCAGGGTGATAGCAGGACACAACACAGTAATGTAGTCATATGACCATCAGGGTCATAGCAGGACACAACACAGTAATGTAGTCATATGACCATCAGGGTCATAGCAGGACACAACACAGTGACAGTAATGTAGTCATATGACCATCAGGGACATAGCAGGACACAACACAGTTATGTAGTCATATGACCATCAGGGTCATAGCAGGACACAACACAGTAATGTAGTCATATGACCATCAGGGGCATAGCATGACACAACACAGTGACAGTAATGTAGTCATATGACCATCAGGGTCATAGCAGGACACAACACAGTGATGTAGTTATATGACCATCAGGGACATAGCAGGACACAACACAGTGACAGTAATGTAGTCATATGACAATCAGGGGCATAGTAGGACACAACACAGTGACAGTAATGTAGTCATATGACCATCAGGGTCATAGCAGGACACAACACAGTTATGTAGTCATATGACCATCAGGGACATAGCAGGACACAACACAGTAATGTATTCATATAACCATCAGGGTCATAGCAGGACACAACACAGTGATGTAGTCAAATGACCATCAGGGGCATAATAGGACACAACACAGTGACAGTAATGTAGTCATATTACCATCAGGGTCATAGCAGGACACAACACAGTGATGTAGTCATATGACAATCAGGGGCATAGAGGGACACAACACCGTGATGTAGTCATATGACCATCAGGGGCATAGCAGGACACAACACAGTGACAGTAATGTAGTCATATGACCATCAGGGTCATAGCAGGACACAACACAGTGATGTAGTCATATGACCATCAGGGACATAGCAGGACACAACACAGTAATGTAGTTATATAATCATCAGGGTCATAGCAGGACACAACACAGTGATGTAGTCATATGACCATCAGGGGCATAGCAGGACACAACACAGTGACAGTAATGTAGTCATATGACCATCAGGGTCATAGCAGGACACAACACAGTGATGTAGTCATATGACCATCAGGGGCATAGCAGTACACAACACAGTGATGTAGTCATATGACCATCAGGGGCATAGCAGGACACAACACAGTGACAGTAATGTAGTCATATGACCATCAGGGGCATAGTAGGACACAACACAGTGACAGTAATGTAGTCATATGACCATCAGGGTCATAGCAGGACACAACACAGTGATGTAGTCATATTACCATCAGGGGCATAGCAGTACACAACACAGTGATGTAGTCATATGACCATCAGGGGCATAGCAGGACACAACACAGTAATATAGTCTTATAACCATTAGGGTCATAGCAGGACACAACACAGTGACAGTAATGTAGTCATATAACCATCAGGGTCATAGCAGGACACAACACAGTGACAGTAATGTAGTCATATGACCATCAGGGTCATAGCAGGACACAACACAGTGATGTAGTCATATGACCATCAGGGGCATAGCAGAACACAACACAGTGACAGTGATGTGGTCATATGACCATCAGGGTCATAGCAGGACACAACACAGTGATGTAGTCATATTACCATCAGGGTGATAGCAGGACACAACACAGTAATGTAGTCATATGACCATCAGGGTCATAGCAGGACACAACACAGTAATGTAGTCATATGACCATCAGGGTCATAGCAGGACACAACACAGTGACAGTAATGTAGTCATATGACCATCAGGGACATAGCAGGACACAACACAGTTATGTAGTCATATGACCATCAGGGTCATAGCAGGACACAACACAGTAATGTAGTCATATGACCATCAGGGGCATAGCATGACACAACACAGTGACAGTAATGTAGTCATATGACCATCAGGGTCATAGCAGGACACAACACAGTGATGTAGTTATATGACCATCAGGGGCATAGCAGGACACAACACAGTGACAGTAATGTAGTCATATGACAATCAGGGGCATAGTAGGACACAACACAGTGACAGTAATGTAGTCATATGACCATCAGGGTCATAGCAGGACACAACACAGTTATGTAGTCATATGACCATCAGGGACATAGCAGGACACAACACAGTAATGTATTCATATAACCATCAGGGTCATAGCAGGACACAACACAGTGATGTAGTCAAATGACCATCAGGGGCATAATAGGACACAACACAGTGACAGTAATGTAGTCATATTACCATCAGGGTCATAGCAGGACACAACACAGTGATGTAGTCATATGACAATCAGGGGCATAGAGGGACACAACACCGTGATGTAGTCATATGACCATCAGGGGCATAGCAGAACACAACACAGTGACAGTGATGTGGTCATATGACCATCAGGGTCATAGCAGGACACAACACAGTGATGTAGTCATATTACCATCAGGGTGATAGCAGGACACAACACAGTAATGTAGTCATATGACCATCAGGGTCATAGCAGGACACAACACAGTAATGTAGTCATATGACCATCAGGGTCATAGCAGGACACAACACAGTGACAGTAATGTAGTCATATGACCATCAGGGACATAGCAGGACACAACACAGTTATGTAGTCATATGACCATCAGGGTCATAGCAGGACACAACACAGTAATGTAGTCATATGACCATCAGGGGCATAGCATGACACAACACAGTGACAGTAATGTAGTCATATGACCATCAGGGTCATAGCAGGACACAACACAGTGATGTAGTTATATGACCATCAGGGGCATAGCAGGACACAACACAGTGACAGTAATGTAGTCATATGACAATCAGGGGCATAGTAGGACACAACACAGTGACAGTAATGTAGTCATATGACCATCAGGGTCATAGCAGGACACAACACAGTTATGTAGTCATATGACCATCAGGGACATAGCAGGACACAACACAGTAATGTATTCATATAACCATCAGGGTCATAGCAGGACACAACACAGTGATGTAGTCAAATGACCATCAGGGGCATAATAGGACACAACACAGTGACAGTAATGTAGTCATATTACCATCAGGGTCATAGCAGGACACAACACAGTGATGTAGTCATATGACAATCAGGGGCATAGAGGGACACAACACCGTGATGTAGTCATATGACCATCAGGGGCATAGCAGGACACAACACAGTGACAGTAATGTAGTCATATGACCATCAGGGTCATAGCAGGACACAACACAGTGATGTAGTCATATGACCATCAGGGACATAGCAGGACACAACACAGTAATGTAGTTATATAATCATCAGGGTCATAGCAGGACACAACACAGTGATGTAGTCATATGACCATCAGGGGCATAGCAGGACACAACACAGTGACAGTAATGTAGTCATATGACCATCAGGGTCATAGCAGGACACAACACAGTGATGTAGTCATATGACCATCAGGGGCATAGCAGTACACAACACAGTGATGTAGTCATATGACCATCAGGGGCATAGCAGGACACAACACAGTGACAGTAATGTAGTCATATGACCATCAGGGGCATAGTAGGACACAACACAGTGACAGTAATGTAGTCATATGACCATCAGGGTCATAGCAGGACACAACACAGTGATGTAGTCATATTACCATCAGGGGCATAGCAGTACACAACACAGTGATGTAGTCATATGACCATCAGGGGCATAGCAGGACACAACACAGTAATATAGTCTTATAACCATTAGGGTCATAGCAGGACACAACACAGTGACAGTAATGTAGTCATATGACCATCAGGGGCATAGCATGACACAACACAGTGACAGTAATGTAGTCATATGACCATCAGGGTCATAGCAGGACACAACACAGTGATGTAGTTATATGACCATCAGGGGCGTAGCAGGACAAAACACAGTGACAGTAATGTAGTCATATGACCATCAGGGTCATAGCAGGACACAACACAGTGATGTAGTCATATGACCATCAGGGACATAGCAGGACCCAACACAGTAATGTAGTCATATAACCATCAGGGTCATAGCAGGACACAACACAGTGACAGTAATGCAGTCATATGACCATCAGGGTCATAGCAGGACACAACACAGTGATGTAGTCATATGACCATCAGGGACATAGCAGGACACAACACAGTAATGTAGTCATATAACCATCAGGGTCATAGCAGGAAACAACACAGTGACAGTAATGTAGTCATATGACCATCAGGGACATAGCAGGACACATCACAGTGACAGTAATGTTGTCATATGACCATCAGGGGCATAGTAGGACACAACACAGTCACAGTAATGTAGTCATATGACCATCAGGGTCATAGCAGGACACAACACAGTGATGTAGTCATATGACCATCAGGGACATAGCAGGACACAACACAGTAATGTAGTCATATAACCATCAGGATCATAGCAGGACACAACACAGTGACAGTAATGTAGTCATATGACCATCAGGGGCATAGTAGGACACAACACAGTGACAGTAATGTAGTCATATGACCATCAGGGTCATAGCAGGACACAACACAGTGATGTAGTCATATGACCATCAGGGGCATAGCAGGACACAACACAGTGACAGTAATGTAGTCATATGACCATCAGGGGCATAGTAGGACACAACACAGTGACAGTAATGTAGTCATATGACCATCAGGGTCATAGCAGGACACAACACAGTGATGTAGTCATATGACCATCAGGGACATAGCAGGACACAACACAGTAATGTTGTCATATAACCATCAGGGTCATAGCAGGACACAACACAGTGGCAGTAATGTAGTCATATGACCATCAGGGTCATAGCAGGACACAACACAGTTATGTAGTCATATGACCATCAGGGTCATAGCAGGACACAACACAGTAATGTAGTCATATGACCATCAGGGGCATAGCATGACACAACAAAGTGACAGTAATGTAGTCATATGACCATCAGGGTCATAGCAGGACACAACACAGTGATGTAGTTATATGACCATCAGGGGCATAGCAGGACACAACACAGTGACAGTAATGTAGTCATATGACAATCAGGGGCATAGTAGGACACAACACAGTGACAGTAATGTAGTCATATGACCATCAGGGTCATAGCAGGACACAACACAGTTATGTAGTCATATTACCATCAGGGACATAGCAGGACACAACACAGTAATGTATTCATATAACCATCAGGGTCATAGCAGGACACAACACAGTGATGTAGTCAAATGACCACTAGGGGCATAATAGGACACAACACAGTGACAGTAATGTAGTCATATTACCATCAGGGTCATAGCAGGACACAACACAGTGATGTAGTCATATGACAATCAGGGGCATAGAGGGACACAACACAGTGATGTAGTCATATGACCATCAGGGGCATAGCAGGACACAACACAGTGACAGTAATGTAGTCATATGACCATCAGGGTCATAGCAGGACACAACACAGTGATGTAGTCATATGACCATCAGGGACATAGCAGGACACAACACAGTAATGTAGTTATATAATCATCAGGGTCATAGCAGGACACAACACAGTGACAGTAATGTAGTCATATGACCATCAGGGACATAGCAGGACACAACACAGTGATGTAGTCATATGACCATCAGGGTCATAGCAGGACACAACACAGTGATGTAGTCATATGACCATCAGGGACATAGCAGGACACAACACAGTAATGTAGTCATATAACCATCAGGGTCATAGCAGGACACAACACAGTGACAGTAATGTAGTCATATGACCATCAGGGACATAGCAGGACACAACACAGTGACAGTAATGTAGTCATATGACCATCAGGATCATAGCAGGACACAACACAGTAATGTAGTCATATGACCATCAGGGGCATAGCATGACACAACACAGTAAAAGTAATGTAGTCATATGACCATCAGGGTCATAGCAGGACACAACACAGTGATGTAGTTATATGACCATTAGGGGCGTAGCAGGACAAAACACAGTGACAGTAATGTAGTCATATGACCATCAGGGTCATAGCAGGACACAACACAGTGATGTAGTCATATGACCATCAGGGGCATAGTAGGACACAACACAGTGACAGTAATGTAGTCATATGACCATCAGGGTCATAGCAGGACACAACACAGTGAAGTAGTCATATAGCCATCAGGGACATAGCAGGACCCAACACAGTAATGTAGTCATATAACCATCAGGGTCATAGCAGGACACAACACAGTGACAGTAATGTAGTCATATGACCATCAGGGTCATAGCAGGACACAACACAGTGATGTAGTCATATGACCATCAGGGACATAGCAGGACACACCACAGTAATGTAGTCATATAACCATCAGGGTCATAGCAAGACACAACACAGTGACAGTAATGTAGTCATATGACCATCAGGGTCATAGCCGGACACAACCCAGTGACAGTAATGTAGTCATATGACCATCAGGGGCATAGTAGGACACAACACAGTGACAGTAATGTAGTCATATGACCATCAGGGTCATAGCAGGACACAACACAGTGATGTAGTCATATGACCATCAGGGACATAGCAGGACACAACACAGTAATGTAGTCATATAACCATCAGGGTCATAGCAGGACACAACACAGTGACAGTAATGTAGTCATATGACCATCAGGGTCATAGCAGGACACAACACATTGATGTAGTCATATGACCATCAGGGGCATAGCAGGACACAACACAGTGACAGTAATGTAGTCATATGACCATCAGGGACATAGCAGGACACAACACAGTGATGTAGTCATATGACCATCAGGGTCATAGCAGGACACAACACAGTAATGTAGTCATATGACCATCAGGGGCATAGCATTACACAACACAGTGACAGTAATGTAGTCATATGACCATCAGGGGCATAGTAGGACACAACACAGTGACAGTAATGTACTCATATGACCATCAGGGTCAAAGCAGGACACAACACAGTGATGTAGTCATATGACCATCAGGGGCATAGCAGTACACAACACAGTTATGTAGTCATATGACCATCAGGGGCATAGCAGGACACAACACAGTAATATAGTCTTATAACCATCAGGGTCATAGCAGGACACAACACAATGACAGTAATGTAGTCATATGACCATCAGGGACATAGCAGGACACAACACAGTGATGTAGTCATATGACCATCAGGGTCATAGCAGGACACAACACAGTGACAGTAATGTAGTCATATGACCATCAGGGACATAGCAGGACACAACACAGTGATGTAGTCATATGACCATCAGGGTCATAGCAGGACACAACACAGTAATGTAGTCATATGACCATCAGGGGCATAGCATGACACAACACAGTGACAGTAATGTAGTCATATGACCATCAGGGTCATAGCAGGACACAACACAGTGATGTAGTTATATGACCATTAGGGGCGTAGCAGGACAAAACACAGTGACAGTAATGTAGTCATATGACCATCAGGGTCATAGCAGGACACAACACAGTGATGTAGTCATATGACCATCAGGGGCATAGTAGGACACAACACAGTGACAGTAATGTAGTCATATGACCATCAGGGTCATAGCAGGACACAACACAGTGAAGTAGTCATATGACCATCAGGGACATAGCAGGACCCAACACAGTAATGTAGTCATATAACCATCAGGGTCATAGCAGGACACAACACAGTGACAGTAATGTAGTCATATGACCATCAGGGTCATAGCAGGACACAACACAGTGATGTAGTCATATGACCATCAGGGACATAGCAGGACACACCACAGTAATGTAGTCATATAACCATCAGGGTCATAGCAAGACACAACACAGTGACAGTAATGTAGTCATATGACCATCAGGGTCATAGCCGGACACAACACAGTGACAGTAATGTAGTCATATGACCATCAGGGGCATAGTAGGACACAACACAGTGACAGTAATGTAGTCATATGACCATCAGGGTCATAGCAGGACACAACACAGTGATGTAGTCATATGACCATCAGGGACATAGCAGGACACAACACAGTAATGTAGTCATATAACCATCAGGGTCATAGCAGGACACAACACAGTGACAGTAATGTAGTCATATGACCATCAGGGTCATAGCAGGACACAACACATTGATGTAGTCATATGACCATCAGGGGCATAGCAGGACACAACACAGTGACAGTAATGTAGTCATATGACCATCAGGGTCATAGCAGGACACAACACAGTGATGTAGTCATATGACCATCAGGGACATAGCAGGACACAACACAGTGACAGTAATGTAGTCATATGACCATCAGGGTCATAGCAGGACACAACACAGTGATGTAGTCATATGACCATCAGGGGTATAGCAGGACACAACACAGTGACAGGGATGTGGTCATATGACCATCAGGGTCATAGCAGGACACAACACAGTGATGTTGTCATATGACCATCAGGGTGATAGCAGGACACAACACAGTAATGTAGTCATATGACCATCAGGGTCATAGCAGGACTTAACACAGTAATGTAGTCGTATGACCATCAGGGTCATCGCAGGACACAACACAGTGACAGTAATGTAGTCATATGACCATCAGGGACATAGCAGGACACAACACCGTGATGTAGTCATATGACCATCAGGGTCATAGCAGGACACAACACAGTAATGTAGTCATATGACCATCAGGGGCATAGCATTACACAACACAGTGACAGTAATGTAGTCATATGACCATCAGGGTCATAGCAGGACACAACACAGTGATGTAGTTATATGACCATCAGGGGCATAGCAGGACACAACACAGTGACAGTAATGTAGTCATATGACAATCAGGGGCATAGTAGGACACAACACAGTGACAGTAATGTAGTCATATGACCATCAGGGTCATAGCAGGACACAACACAGTGATGTAGTCATATGACCATCAGGGACATAGCAGGACACAACACAGTAATGTAGTCATATAACCATCAGGGTCATAGCAGGACACAACACAGTGATGTAGTCATATGACCATCAGGGGCATAGAGGGACACAACACAGTGATGTAGTCATATGACCATCAGGGGCATAGCAGGACTCAACACAGTGACAGTAATGTAGTCATATGACCATCAGGGGCATAGTAGGACACAACACAGTGACAGTAATGTAATCATATGACCATCAGGGTCAAAGCAGGACACAACACAGTGATGTAGTCATATGACCATCAGGGGCATAGCAGTACACAACACAGTGATGTAGTCATATGACCATCAGGGGCATAGCAGGACACAACACAGTGACAGTAATGTAGTCATATGACCATCAGGGGCATAGTAGGACACAACACAGTGACAGTAATGTAGTCATATGACCATCAGGGTCAAAGCAGGACACAACACAGTGATGTAGTCATATGACCATCAGGGGCATAGCAGTACACAACACAGTTATGTAGTCATATGACCATCAGGGGCATAGCAGGACACAACACAGTAATATAGTCTTATAACCATCAGGGTCATAGCAGGACACAACACAGTGACAGTAATGTAGTCATATGACCATCAGGGACATAGCAGGACACAACACAGTGATGTAGTCATATGACCATCAGGGTCATAGCAGGACACAACACAGTGACAGTAATGTAGTCATATGACCATCAGGGACATAGCAGGACACAACACAGTGATGTAGTCATATGACCATCAGGGTCATAGCAGGACACAACACAGTAATGTAGTCATATGACCATCAGGGGCATAGCATGACACAACACAGTGAAAGTAATGTAGTCATATGACCATCAGGGTCATAGCAGGACACAACACAGTGATGTAGTTATATGACCATTAGGGGCGTAGCAGGACAAAACACAGTGACAGTAATGTAGTCATATGACCATCAGGGTCATAGCAGGACACAACACAGTGATGTAGTCATATGACCATCAGGGGCATAGTAGGACACAACACAGTGACAGTAATGTAGTCATATGACCATCAGGGTCATAGCAGGACACAACACAGTGAAGTAGTCATATGACCATCAGGGACATAGCAGGACCCAACACAGTAATGTAGTCATATAACCATCAGGGTCATAGCAGGACACAACACAGTGACAGTAATGTAGTCATATGACCATCAGGGTCATAGCAGGACACAACACAGTGATGTAGTCATATGACCATCAGGGACATAGCAGGACACACCACAGTAATGTAGTCATATAACCATCAGGGTCATAGCAAGACACAACACAGTGACAGTAATGTAGTCATATGACCATCAGGGTCATAGCCGGACACAACACAGTGACAGTAATGTAGTCATATGACCATCAGGGGCATAGTAGGACACAACACAGTGACAGTAATGTAGTCATATGACCATCAGGGTCATAGCAGGACACAACACAGTGATGTAGTCATATGACCATCAGGGACATAGCAGGACACAACACAGTAATGTAGTCATATAACCATCAGGGTCATAGCAGGACACAACACAGTGACAGTAATGTAGTCATATGACCATCAGGGTCATAGCAGGACACAACACATTGATGTAGTCATATGACCATCAGGGGCATAGCAGGACACAACACAGTGACAGTAATGTAGTCATATGACCATCAGGGACATAGCAGGACACAACACAGTGATGTAGTCATATGACCATCAGGGTCATAGCAGGACACAACACAGTAATGTAGTCATATGACCATCAGGGTCAAAGCAGGACACAACACAGTAATGTAGTCATATGACCATCAGGGGCATAGCAGTACACAACACAGTTATGTAGTCATATGACCATCAGGGGCATAGCAGGACACAACACAGGAATATAGTCTTATAACCATCAGGGTCATAGCAGGACACAACACAGTGACAGTAATGTAGTCATATGACCATCAGGGACATAGCAGGACACAACACAGTGATGTAGTCATATGACCATCAGGGTCATAGCAGGACACAACACAGTGACAGTAATGTAGTCATATGACCATCAGGGACATAGCAGGACACAACACAGTGATGTAGTCATATGACCATCAGGGTCATAGCAGGACACAACACAGTAATGTAGTCATATGACCATCAGGGGCATAGCATGACACAACACAGTGACAGTAATGTAGTCATATGACCATCAGGGTCATAGCAGGACACAACACAGTGATGTAGTTATATGACCATTAGGGGCGTAGCAGGACAAAACACAGTGACAGTAATGTAGTCATATGACCATCAGGGTCATAGCAGGACACAACACAGTGATGTAGTCATATGACCATCAGGGGCATAGTAGGACACAACACAGTGACAGTAATGTAGTCATATGACCATCAGGGTCATAGCAGGACACAACACAGTGAAGTAGTCATATGACCATCAGGGACATAGCAGGACCCAACACAGTAATGTAGTCATATAACCATCAGGGTCATAGCAGGACACAACACAGTGACAGTAATGTAGTCATATGACCATCAGGGTCATAGCAGGACACAACACAGTGATGTAGTCATATGACCATCAGGGACATAGCAGGACACACCACAGTAATGTAGTCATATAACCATCAGGGTCATAGCAAGACACAACACAGTGACAGTAATGTAGTCATATGACCATCAGGGTCATAGCCGGACACAACACAGTGACAGTAATGTAGTCATATGACCATCAGGGGCATAGTAGGACACAACACAGTGACAGTAATGTAGTCATATGACCATCAGGGTCATAGCAGGACACAACACAGTGATGTAGTCATATGACCATCAGGGACATAGCAGGACACAACACAGTAATGTAGTCATATAACCATCAGGGTCATAGCAGGACACAACACAGTGACAGTAATGTAGTCATATGACCATCAGGGTCATAGCAGGACACAACACATTGATGTAGTCATATGACCATCAGGGGCATAGCAGGACACAACACAGTGACAGTAATGTAGTCATATGACCATCAGGGACATAGCAGGACACAACACAGTGATGTAGTCATATGACCATCAGGGTCATAGCAGGACACAACACAGTGACAGTAATGTAGTCATATGACCATCAGGGACATAGCAGGACACAACACAGTGATGTAGTCATATGACCATCAGGGTCATAGCAGGACACAACACAGTAATGTAGTCATATGACCATCAGGGGCATAGCATGACACAACACAGTGACAGTAATGTAGTCATATGACCATCAGGGTCATAGCAGGACACAACACAGTGATGTAGTTATATGACCATTAGGGGCGTAGCAGGACAAAACACAGTGACAGTAATGTAGTCATATGACCATCAGGGTCATAGCAGGACACAACACAGTGATGTAGTCATATGACCATCAGGGGCATAGTAGGACACAACACAGTGACAGTAATGTAGTCATATGACCATCAGGGTCATAGCAGGACACAACACAGTGAAGTAGTCATATGACCATCAGGGACATAGCAGGACCCAACACAGTAATGTAGTCATATAACCATCAGGGTCATAGCAGGACACAACACAGTGACAGTAATGTAGTCATATGACCATCAGGGTCATAGCAGGACACAACACAGTGATGTAGTCATATGACCATCAGGGACATAGCAGGACACACCACAGTAATGTAGTCATATAACCATCAGGGTCATAGCAAGACACAACACAGTGACAGTAATGTAGTCATATGACCATCAGGGTCATAGCCGGACACAACACAGTGACAGTAATGTAGTCATATGACCATCAGGGGCATAGTAGGACACAACACAGTGACAGTAATGTAGTCATATGACCATCAGGGTCATAGCAGGACACAACACAGTGATGTAGTCATATGACCATCAGGGACATAGCAGGACACAACACAGTAATGTAGTCATATAACCATCAGGGTCATAGCAGGACACAACACAGTGACAGTAATGTAGTCATATGACCATCAGGGTCATAGCAGGACACAACACATTGATGTAGTCATATGACCATCAGGGGCATAGCAGGACACAACACAGTGACAGTAATGTAGTCATATGACCATCAGGGACATAGCAGGACACAACACAGTGATGTAGTCATATGACCATCAGGGTCATAGCAGGACACAACACAGTAATGTAGTCATATGACCATCAGGGGCATAGCATGACACAACACAGTGACAGTAATGTAGTCATATGACCATCAGGGGCATAGTAGGACACAACACAGTGACAGTAATGTAGTCATATGACCGACAGGGTCATAGCAGGACACAACACAGTGATGTAGTCATATGACCATCAGGGGCATAGCAGGACACAACACAGTGACAGTAATGTAGTCATATGACCATCAGGGGCATAGTAGGACACAACAAAGTGACAGTAATGTAGTCATATGACCATCAGGGTCATAGCAGGACACAACACAGTGATGTAGTCATATGACCATCAGGGACATAGCAGGACACAACACAGTGACAGTAATGTAGTCATATGAACATCAGGGTCATAGCAGGACACAACACAGTGATGTAGTCATATGACCATCAGGGGCATAGCAGGACACAACACAGTGACAGTGATGTGGTCATATGACCATCAGGGTCATAGCAGGACACAACACAGTGATGTAGTCGTATGACCATCAGGGTAATCGCAGGACATAACACAGTGACAGTAATGTAGTCATATGACCATCAGGGACATAGCAGGAAACAACACAGTGATGTAGTCATATGACCATCAGGGTCATAGCAGGACACAACACAGTGATGTAGTCATATGACCATCAGGGTCATAGCAGGACACAACACAGTAATGTAGTCATATGACCATCAGGGGCATAGCATGACACAACACAGTGACAGTAATGTAGTCATATGACCATCAGGGTCATAGCAGGACACAACACAGTGATGTAGTCATATGACCATTAGGGGCGTAGCAGGACAAAACACAGTGACAGTAATGTAGTCATATGACCATCAGGGTCATAGCAGGACACAACACAGTGATGTAGTCATATGACCATCAGGGGCATAGCAGGACACAACACAGTGACAGTAATGTAGTCATATGACCATCAGGGTCAAAGCAGGACACAACACAGTGATGTAGTCATATGACCATCAGGGGCATAGCAGTACACAACACAGTTATGTAGTCATATGACCATCAGGGGCATAGCAGGACACAACACAGTAATATAGTCTTATAACCATCAGGGTCATAGCAGGACACAACACAGTGACAGTAATGTAGTCATATGACCATCAGGGACATAGCAGGACACAACACAGTGATGTAGTCATATGACCATCAGGGTCATAGCAGGACACAACACAGTGACAGTAATGTAGTCATATGACCATCAGGGACATAGCAGGACACAACACAGTGATGTAGTCATATGACCATCAGGGTCATAGCAGGACACAACACAGTAATGTAGTCATATGACCATCAGGGGCATAGCATGACACAACACAGTGACAGTAATGTAGTCATATGACCATCAGGGTCATAGCAGGACACAACACAGTGATGTAGTTATATGACCATTAGGGGCGTAGCAGGACAAAACACAGTGACAGTAATGTAGTCATATGACCATCAGGGTCATAGCAGGACACAACACAGTGATGTAGTCATATGACCATCAGGGGCATAGTAGGACACAACACAGTGACAGTAATGTAGTCATATGACCATCAGGGTCATAGCAGGACACAACACAGTGAAGTAGTCATATGACCATCAGGGACATAGCAGGACCCAACACAGTAATGTAGTCATATAACCATCAGGGTCATAGCAGGACACAACACAGTGACAGTAATGTAGTCATATGACCATCAGGGTCATAGCAGGACACAACACAGTGATGTAGTCATATGACCATCAGGGACATAGCAGGACACACCACAGTAATGTAGTCATATAACCATCAGGGTCATAGCAAGACACAACACAGTGACAGTAATGTAGTCATATGACCATCAGGGTCATAGCCGGACACAACACAGTGACAGTAATGTAGTCATATGACCATCAGGGGCATAGTAGGACACAACACAGTGACAGTAATGTAGTCATATGACCATCAGGGTCATAGCAGGACACAACACAGTGATGTAGTCATATGACCATCAGGGACATAGCAGGACACAACACAGTAATGTAGTCATATAACCATCAGGGTCATAGCAGGACACAACACAGTGACAGTAATGTAGTCATATGACCATCAGGGTCATAGCAGGACACAACACATTGATGTAGTCATATGACCATCAGGGGCATAGCAGGACACAACACAGTGACAGTAATGTAGTCATATGACCATCAGGGACATAGCAGGACACAACACAGTGATGTAGTCATATGACCATCAGGGTCATAGCAGGACACAACACAGTAATGTAGTCATATGACCATCAGGGGCATAGCATGACACAACACAGTGACAGTAATGTAGTCATATGACCATCAGGGGCATAGTAGGACACAACACAGTGACAGTAATGTAGTCATATGACCGACAGGGTCATAGCAGGACACAACACAGTGATGTAGTCATTTGACCATCAGGGGCATAGCAGGACACAACACAGTGACAGTAATGTAGTCATATGACCATCAGGGGCATAGTAGGACACAACAAAGTGACAGTAATGTAGTCATATGACCATCAGGGTCATAGCAGGACACAACACAGTGATGTAGTCATATGACCATCAGGGACATAGCAGGACACAACACAGTGACAGTAATGTAGTCATATGAACATCAGGGTCATAGCAGGACACAACACAGTGATGTAGTCATTTGACCATCAGGGGCATAGCAGGACACAACACAGTGACAGTAATGTAGTCATATGACCATCAGGGGCATAGTAGGACACAACAAAGTGACAGTAATGTAGTCATATGACCATCAGGGTCAAAGCAGGACACAACACAGTAATGTAGTCATATGACCATCAGGGGCATAGCAGTACACAACACAGTTATGTAGTCATATGACCATCAGGGGCATAGCAGGACACAACACAGTAATATAGTCTTATAACCATCAGGGTCATAGCAGGACACAACACAGTGACAGTAATGTAGTCATATGACCATCAGGGACATAGCAGGACACAACACAGTGATGTAGTCATATGACCATCAGGGTCATAGCAGGACACAACACAGTGACAGTAATGTAGTCATATGACCATCAGGGACATAGCAGGACACAACACAGTGATGTAGTCATATGACCATCAGGGTCATAGCAGGACACAACACAGTAATGTAGTCATATGACCATCAGGGGCATAGCATGACACAACACAGTGACAGTAATGTAGTCATATGACCATCAGGGTCATAGCAGGACACAACACAGTGATGTAGTTATATGACCATTAGGGGCGTAGCAGGACAAAACACAGTGACAGTAATGTAGTCATATGACCATCAGGGTCATAGCAGGACACAACACAGTGATGTAGTCATATGACCATCAGGGGCATAGTAGGACACAACACAGTGACAGTAATGTAGTCATATGACCATCAGGGTCATAGCAGGACACAACACAGTGAAGTAGTCATATGACCATCAGGGACATAGCAGGACCCAACACAGTAATGTAGTCATATAACCATCAGGGTCATAGCAGGACACAACACAGTGACAGTAATGTAGTCATATGACCATCAGGGTCATAGCAGGACACAACACAGTGATGTAGTCATATGACCATCAGGGACATAGCAGGACACACCACAGTAATGTAGTCATATAACCATCAGGGTCATAGCAAGACACAACACAGTGACAGTAATGTAGTCATATGACCATCAGGGTCATAGCCGGACACAACACAGTGACAGTAATGTAGTCATATGACCATCAGGGGCATAGTAGGACACAACACAGTGACAGTAATGTAGTCATATGACCATCAGGGTCATAGCAGGACACAACACAGTGATGTAGTCATATGACCATCAGGGACATAGCAGGACACAACACAGTAATGTAGTCATATAACCATCAGGGTCATAGCAGGACACAACACAGTGACAGTAATGTAGTCATATGACCATCAGGGTCATAGCAGGACACAACACATTGATGTAGTCATATGACCATCAGGGGCATAGCAGGACACAACACAGTGACAGTAATGTAGTCATATGACCATCAGGGACATAGCAGGACACAACACAGTGATGTAGTCATATGACCATCAGGGTCATAGCAGGACACAACACAGTAATGTAGTCATATGACCATCAGGGGCATAGCATGACACAACACAGTGACAGTAATGTAGTCATATGACCATCAGGGGCATAGTAGGACACAACACAGTGACAGTAATGTAGTCATATGACCGACAGGGTCATAGCAGGACACAACACAGTGATGTAGTCATTTGACCATCAGGGGCATAGCAGGACACAACACAGTGACAGTAATGTAGTCATATGACCATCAGGGGCATAGTAGGACACAACAAAGTGACAGTAATGTAGTCATATGACCATCAGGGTCATAGCAGGACACAACACAGTGATGTAGTCATATGACCATCAGGGACATAGCAGGACACAACACAGTGACAGTAATGTAGTCATATGAACATCAGGGTCATAGCAGGACACAACACAGTGATGTAGTCATTTGACCATCAGGGGCATAGCAGGACACAACACAGTGACAGTAATGTAGTCATATGACCATCAGGGGCATAGTAGGACACAACAAAGTGACAGTAATGTAGTCATATGACCATCAGGGTCAAAGCAGGACACAACACAGTAATGTAGTCATATGACCATCAGGGGCATAGCAGTACACAACACAGTTATGTAGTCATATGACCATCAGGGGCATAGCAGGACACAACACAGTAATATAGTCTTATAACCATCAGGGTCATAGCAGGACACAACACAGTGACAGTAATGTAGTCATATGACCATCAGGGACATAGCAGGACACAACACAGTGATGTAGTCATATGACCATCAGGGTCATAGCAGGACACAACACAGTGACAGTAATGTAGTCATATGACCATCAGGGACATAGCAGGACACAACACAGTGATGTAGTCATATGACCATCAGGGTCATAGCAGGACACAACACAGTAATGTAGTCATATGACCATCAGGGGCATAGCATGACACAACACAGTGACAGTAATGTAGTCATATGACCATCAGGGTCATAGCAGGACACAACACAGTGATGTAGTTATATGACCATTAGGGGCGTAGCAGGACAAAACACAGTGACAGTAATGTAGTCATATGACCATCAGGGTCATAGCAGGACACAACACAGTGATGTAGTCATATGACCATCAGGGGCATAGTAGGACACAACACAGTGACAGTAATGTAGTCATATGACCATCAGGGTCATAGCAGGACACAACACAGTGAAGTAGTCATATGACCATCAGGGACATAGCAGGACCCAACACAGTAATGTAGTCATATAACCATCAGGGTCATAGCAGGACACAACACAGTGACAGTAATGTAGTCATATGACCATCAGGGTCATAGCAGGACACAACACAGTGATGTAGTCATATGACCATCAGGGACATAGCAGGACACACCACAGTAATGTAGTCATATAACCATCAGGGTCATAGCAAGACACAACACAGTGACAGTAATGTAGTCATATGACCATCAGGGTCATAGCCGGACACAACACAGTGACAGTAATGTAGTCATATGACCATCAGGGGCATAGTAGGACACAACACAGTGACAGTAATGTAGTCATATGACCATCAGGGTCATAGCAGGACACAACACAGTGATGTAGTCATATGACCATCAGGGACATAGCAGGACACAACACAGTAATGTAGTCATATAACCATCAGGGTCATAGCAGGACACAACACAGTGACAGTAATGTAGTCATATGACCATCAGGGTCATAGCAGGACACAACACATTGATGTAGTCATATGACCATCAGGGGCATAGCAGGACACAACACAGTGACAGTAATGTAGTCATATGACCATCAGGGACATAGCAGGACACAACACAGTGATGTAGTCATATGACCATCAGGGTCATAGCAGGACACAACACAGTAATGTAGTCATATGACCATCAGGGGCATAGCATGACACAACACAGTGACAGTAATGTAGTCATATGACCATCAGGGGCATAGTAGGACACAACACAGTGACAGTAATGTAGTCATATGACCGACAGGGTCATAGCAGGACACAACACAGTGATGTAGTCATATGACCATCAGGGGCATAGCAGGACACAACACAGTGACAGTAATGTAGTCATATGACCATCAGGGGCATAGTAGGACACAACAAAGTGACAGTAATGTAGTCATATGACCATCAGGGTCATAGCAGGACACAACACAGTGATGTAGTCATATGACCATCAGGGACATAGCAGGACACAACACAGTGACAGTAATGTAGTCATATGAACATCAGGGTCATAGCAGGACACAACACAGTGATGTAGTCATATGACCATCAGGGGCATAGCAGGACACAACACAGTGACAGTGATGTGGTCATATGACCATCAGGGTCATAGCAGGACACAACACAGTGATGTAGTCGTATGACCATCAGGGTAATCGCAGGACATAACACAGTGACAGTAATGTAGTCATATGACCATCAGGGACATAGCAGGAAACAACACAGTGATGTAGTCATATGACCATCAGGGTCATAGCAGGACACAACACAGTGATGTAGTCATATGACCATCAGGGTCATAGCAGGACACAACACAGTAATGTAGTCATATGACCATCAGGGGCATAGCATGACACAACACAGTGACAGTAATGTAGTCATATGACCATCAGGGTCATAGCAGGACACAACACAGTGATGTAGTCATATGACCATTAGGGGTGTAGCAGGACAAAACACAGTGACAGTAATGTAGTCATATGACCATCAGGGTCATAGCAGGACACAACACAGTGATGTAGTCATATGACCATCAGGGGCATAGCAGGACACAACACAGTGACAGTAATGTAGTCATATGACCATCAGGGTCAAAGCAGGACACAACACAGTGATGTAGTCATATGACCATCAGGGGCATAGCAGTACACAACACAGTTATGTAGTCATATGACCATCAGGGGCATAGCAGGACACAACACAGTAATATAGTCTTATAACCATCAGGGTCATAGCAGGACACAACACAGTGACAGTAATGTAGTCATATGACCATCAGGGACATAGCAGGACACAACACAGTGATGTAGTCATATGACCATCAGGGTCATAGCAGGACACAACACAGTGACAGTAATGTAGTCATATGACCATCAGGGACATAGCAGGACACAACACAGTGATGTAGTCATATGACCATCAGGGTCATAGCAGGACACAACACAGTAATGTAGTCATATGACCATCAGGGGCATAGCATGACACAACACAGTGACAGTAATGTAGTCATATGACCATCAGGGTCATAGCAGGACACAACACAGTGATGTAGTTATATGACCATTAGGGGCGTAGCAGGACAAAACACAGTGACAGTAATGTAGTCATATGACCATCAGGGTCATAGCAGGACACAACACAGTGATGTAGTCATATGACCATCAGGGGCATAGTAGGACACAACACAGTGACAGTAATGTAGTCATATGACCATCAGGGTCATAGCAGGACACAACACAGTGAAGTAGTCATATGACCATCAGGGACATAGCAGGACCCAACACAGTAATGTAGTCATATAACCATCAGGGTCATAGCAGGACACAACACAGTGACAGTAATGTAGTCATATGACCATCAGGGTCATAGCAGGACACAACACAGTGATGTAGTCATATGACCATCAGGGACATAGCAGGACACACCACAGTAATGTAGTCATATAACCATCAGGGTCATAGCAAGACACAACACAGTGACAGTAATGTAGTCATATGACCATCAGGGTCATAGCCGGACACAACACAGTGACAGTAATGTAGTCATATGACCATCAGGGGCATAGTAGGACACAACACAGTGACAGTAATGTAGTCATATGACCATCAGGGTCATAGCAGGACACAACACAGTGATGTAGTCATATGACCATCAGGGACATAGCAGGACACAACACAGTAATGTAGTCATATAACCATCAGGGTCATAGCAGGACACAACACAGTGACAGTAATGTAGTCATATGACCATCAGGGTCATAGCAGGACACAACACATTGATGTAGTCATATGACCATCAGGGGCATAGCAGGACACAACACAGTGACAGTAATGTAGTCATATGACCATCAGGGACATAGCAGGACACAACACAGTGATGTAGTCATATGACCATCAGGGTCATAGCAGGACACAACACAGTAATGTAGTCATATGACCATCAGGGGCATAGCATGACACAACACAGTGACAGTAATGTAGTCATATGACCATCAGGGGCATAGTAGGACACAACACAGTGACAGTAATGTAGTCATATGACCGACAGGGTCATAGCAGGACACAACACAGTGATGTAGTCATTTGACCATCAGGGGCATAGCAGGACACAACACAGTGACAGTAATGTAGTCATATGACCATCAGGGGCATAGTAGGACACAACAAAGTGACAGTAATGTAGTCATATGACCATCAGGGTCATAGCAGGACACAACACAGTGATGTAGTCATATGACCATCAGGGACATAGCAGGACACAACACAGTGACAGTAATGTAGTCATATGAACATCAGGGTCATAGCAGGACACAACACAGTGATGTAGTCATATGACCATCAGGGGCATAGCAGGACACAACACAGTGACAGTGATGTGGTCATATGACCATCAGGGTCATAGCAGAACACAACACAGTGATGTAGTCGTATGACCATCAGGGTAATCGCAGGACATAACACAGTGACAGTAATGTAGTCATATGACCATCAGGGACATAGCAGGAAACAACACAGTGATGTAGTCATATGACCATCAGGGTCATAGCAGGACACAACACAGTGATGTAGTCATATGACCATCAGGGTCATAGCAGGACACAACACAGTAATGTAGTCATATGACCATCAGGGGCATAGCATGACACAACACAGTGACAGTAATGTAGTCATATGACCATCAGGGTCATAGCAGGACACAACACAGTGATGTAGTCATATGACCATTAGGGGCGTAGCAGGACAAAACACAGTGACAGTAATGTAGTCATATGACCATCAGGGTCATAGCAGGACACAACACAGTGATGTAGTCATATGACCATCAGGGGCATAGTAGGACACAACACAGTGACAGTAATGTAGTCATATGACCATCAGGGTCATAGCAGGACACAACACAGTGAAGTAGTCATATGACCATCAGTGACATAGCAGGACCCAACACAGTAATGTAGTCATATAACCATCAGGGTCATAGCAGGACACAACACAGTGACAGTAATGTAGTCATATGACCATCAGGGTCATAGCAGGACACAACACAGTGATGTAGTCATATGACCATCAGGGACATAGCAGGACACACCACAGTAATGTAGTCATATAACCATCAGGGTCATAGCAAGACACAACACAGTGACAGTAATGTAGTCATATGACCATCAGGGTCATAGCCGGACACAACACAGTGACAGTAATGTAGTCATATGACCATCAGGGGCATAGTAGGACACAACACAGTGACAGTAATGTAGTCATATGACCATCAGGGTCATAGCAGGACACAACACAGTGATGTAGTCATATGACCATCAGGGACATAGCAGGACACAACACAGTAATGTAGTCATATAACCATCAGGGTCATAGCAGGACACAACACAGTGACAGTAATGTAGTCATATGACCATCAGGGTCATACAGGACACAACACATTGATGTAGTCATATGACCATCAGGGGCATAGCAGGACACAACACAGTGACAGTAATGTAGTCATATGACCATCAGGGACATAGCAGGACACAACACAGTGATGTAGTCATATGACCATCAGGGTCATAGCAGGACACAACACAGTAATGTAGTCATATGACCATCAGGGGCATAGCATGACACAACACAGTGACAGTAATGTAGTCTTATGACCATCAGGGGCATAGTAGGACACAACACAGTGACAGTAATGTAGTCATATGACCGACAGGGTCATAGCAGGACACAACACAGTGATGTAGTTATATGACCATCAGGGGCATAGTAGGACACAACAAAGTGACAGTAATGTAGTCATATGACCATCAGGGTCATAGCAGGACACAACACAGTGATGTAGTCATATGACCATCAGGGACATAGCAGGACACAACACAGTGACAGTAATGTAGTCATATGACCATCAGGGTCATAGCAGGACACAACACAGTGATGTAGTCATATGACCATCAGGGGCATAGCAGGACACAACACAGTGACAGTGATGTGGTCATATGACCATCAGGGTCATAGCAGGACACAACACAGTGATGTAGTCGTATGACCATCAGGGTCATCGCAGGACATAACAAAGTGACAGTAATGTAGTCATATGACCATCAGGGACATAGCAGGACACAACACAGTGATGTAGTCATATGACCATCAGGGTCATAGCAGGACACAACACAGTAATGTAGTCATATGACCATCAGGGGCATAGCAGGACACAACACAGTGACAGTAATGTAGTCATATGACAATCAGGGGCATAGTAGGACACAACACAGTGACAGTAATGTAGTCATATGACCATCAGGGTCATAGCAGGACACAACACAGTGATGTAGTCATATGACCATCAGGGACGTAGCAGGACACAACACAGTAATGTAGTCATATAACCATCAGGGTCATAGCAGGACACAACAAAGTGATGTAGTCAAATGATCATCAGGGGCATAGCAGGACACAACACAGTGACAGTAATGTAATCATATGACCATCAGGGTCATAGCAGGACACAACACAGTGATGTAGTCATATGACCATCAGGGGCATAGAGGGACACAACACAGTGATGTAGTCATATGACCATCAGGGGCATAGCAGGACACAACACAGTGACAGTGATGTGGTCATATGACCATCAGGGTCATAGCAGGACACAACACAGTGATGTTGTCATATGACCATCAGGGTGATAGCAGGACACAACACATTAATGTAGTCATATGACCATCAGGGTCATAGCAGGACACAACACAGTAATGTAGTCGTATGACCATCAGGGTCATCGCAGGACATAACACAGTGACAGTAATGTAGTCATATGACCATCAGGGACATAGCAGGACACAACACAGTGATGTAGTCATATGACCATCAGGGTCATAGCAGGACACAACACAGTAATGTAGTCATATGACCATCAGGGGCATAGCAGGACACAACACAGTGACAGTAATGTAGTCATATGACAATCAGGGGCATAGTAGGACACAACACAGTGACAGTAATGTAGTCATATGACCATCAGGGTCATAGCAGGACACAACACAGTGATGTAGTCATATGACCATCAGGGACGTAGCAGGACACAACACAGTGATGTAGTCATATGACCATCAGGGGCATAGCATGACACAACACAGTGATGTATTTATATGACCATCAGGGACATAGCAGAACACAACACAGTTATGTAGTCATATGACCATCAGGGGCATAGCAGGACACAACACAGTAATGTAGTCATATAACCATCAGGGTCATAGCAGGACACAACACAGTGATGTAGTCAAATGATCATCAGGGGCATAGCAGGACACAACACAGTGACAGTAATGTAATCATATGACCACCAGGGTCATAGCAGGACACAACACAGTGATGTAGTCATATGACCATCAGGGGCATAGAGGGACACAACACAGTGATGTAGTCATATGACCATCAGGGGCATAGCAGGACACAACACAGTGACAGTAATGTAGTCAAATGACCATCAGGGGCATAGTAGGACACAACACAGTGACAGTAATGTAGTCATATGACCATCAGGGTCATAGCAGGACACAACACAGTGATGTAGTCATATGACCAACAGGGACATAGCAGGACACAACACAGTAATGTAGTTATATAATCATCAGGGTCATAGCAGGACACAAGACAGTGATGTAGTCATATGACCATCAGGGGCATAGCAGGACACAACACAGTGACAGTAATGTAGTCATATGACCATCAGGGGCATAGTAGGACACAACACAGTGACAGTAATGTAGTCAAATGACCATCAGGGTCATAGCAGGACACAACACAGTGATGTAGTCATATGACCATCAGGGACATAGCAGGACACAACACAGTAATGTTGTCATATAACCATCAGGGTCATAGCAGGACACAACACAGTGACAGTAATGTAGTCATATGACCATCAGGGTCATAGCAGGACACAACACAGTGATGTGGTCATATGACCATCAGGGGCATAGCAGGACACAACACAGTGACAGTAATGTAGTCATATGACCATCAGGTTCATAGCAGGACACAACACAGTGATGTAGTCATATGACCACCAGGGACATAGCAGGACACAACACAGTAATGTAGTTATATAATCATCAGGGTCATAGCAGGACACAAGACAGTGATGTAGTCATATGACCATCAGGGGCATAGCAGGACACAACACAGTGACAGTAATGTAGTCATATGACCATCAGGGTCATAGCAGGACACAACACAGTGATGTAGTGATATGACCATCAGGGGCATAGCAGTACACAACACAGTGATGTAGTCATATGACCATCAGGGGCATAGCAGGACACAACACAGTGACAGTAATGTAGTCATATGACCATCAGGGGCATAGTAGGACACAACACAGTGACAGTAATGTAGTCAAATGACCATCAGGGTCATAGCAGGACACAACACAGTGATGTAGTCATATGACCATCAGGGACATAGCAGGGCACAACACAGTAATGTAGTCATATAACCATCAGGGTCATAGCAGGACACAACACAGTGACAGTAATGTAGTCATATGACCATCAGGGTCATAGCAGGACACAACACAGTGATGTGGTCATATGACCATCAGGGGCATAGCAGGACACAACACAGTGACAGTAATGTAGTCATAGGACCATCAGGGTCATAGCAGGACACAACACAGTGATGTAGTCATATGACCATCAGGGGCATAGTAGGACACAACACAGTGACAGTAATGTAGTCATATGACCATCAGGGTCATAGCAGGACACAACACAGTGAAGTAGTCATATGACCATCAGGGACATAGCAGGACCCAACACAGTAATGTAGTCATATAACCATCAGGGTCATAGCAGGACACAACACAGTGACAGTAATGTAGTCATATGACCATCAGGGTCATAGCAGGACACAACACAGTGATGTAGTCATATGACCATCAGGGACATAGCAGGACACAACACAGTAATGTAGTCATATAACCATCAGGGTCATAGCAGGACACAACACAGTGACAGTAATGTAGTCATATGACCATCAGGGTCATAGCAAGACACAACACAGTGACAGTAATGTAGTCATATGACCATCAGGGGCATAGTAGGACATAACACAGTGACAGTAATGTAGTCATATGACCATCAGGGTCATAGCAGGACACAACACAGTGATGTAGTCATATGACCATCAGGGACATAGCAGGACACAACACAGTAATGTAGTCATATAACCATCAGGGTCATAGCAGGACACAACACAGTGACAGTAATGTAGTCATATGACCATCAGGGTCATAGCAGGACACAACACATTGATGTAGTCATATGACCATCAGGGGCATAGCAGGACACAACACAGTGACAGTAATGTAGTCATATGACCATCAGGGACATAGCAGGACACAACACAGTGATGTAGTCATATGACCATCAGGGTCATAGCAGGACACAACACAGTAATGTAGTCATATGACCATCAGGGGCATAGCATGACACAACACAGTGACAGTAATGTAGTCATATGACCATCAGGGGCATAGTAGGACACAACACAGTGACAGTAATGTAGTCATATGACCGACAGGGTCATAGCAGGACACAACACAGTGATGTAGTCATATGACCATCAGGGGCATAGCAGGACACAACACAGTGACAGTAATGTAGTCATATGACCATCAGGGGCATAGTAGGACACAACAAAGTGACAGTAATGTAGTCATATGACCATCAGGGTCATAGCAGGACACAACACAGTGATGTAGTCATATGACCATCATGGACATAGCAGGACACAACACAGTGACAGTAATGTAGTCATATGACCATCAGGGTCATAGCAGGACACAACACAGTGATGTAGTCATATGACCATCAGGGGCATAGCAGGACACAACACAGTGACAGTGATGTGGTCATATGACCATCAGGGTCATAGCAGGACACAACACAGTGATGTTGTCATATGACCATCAGGGTGATAGCAGGACACAACACATTAATGTAGTCATAAGACCATCAGGGTCATAGCAGGACACAACACAGTAATGTAGTCGTATGACCATCAGGGTCATCGCAGGACATAACACAGTGACAGTAATGTAGTCATATGACCATCAGGGACATAGCAGGACACAACACAGTGATGTAGTCATATGACCATCAGTGTCATAGCAGGACACAACACAGTGATGTAGTCATATGACCATCAGGGTCATAGCAGGACACAACACAGTAATGTAGTCATATGACCATCAGGGTCATAGCAGGACACAACACAGTGATGTAGTCGTATGACCATCAGGGTCATCGCAGGACATAACAAAGTGACAGTAATGTAGTCATATGACCATCAGGGACATAGCAGGACACAACACAGTGATGTAGTCATATGACCATCAGGGTCATAGCAGGACACAACACAGTAATGTAGTCATATGACCATCAGGGGCATAGCAGGACACAACACAGTGACAGTAATGTAGTCATATGACAATCAGGGGCATAGTAGGACACAACACAGTGACAGTAATGTAGTCATATGACCATCAGGGTCATAGCAGGACACAACACAGTGATGTAGTCATATGACCATCAGGGACGTAGCAGGACACAACACAGTAATGTAGTCATATAACCATCAGGGTCATAGCAGGACACAACAAAGTGATGTAGTCAAATGATCATCAGGGGCATAGCAGGACACAACACAGTGACAGTAATGTAATCATATGACCATCAGGGTCATAGCAGGACACAACACAGTGATGTAGTCATATGACCATCAGGGGCATAGAGGGACACAACACAGTGATGTAGTCATATGACCATCAGGGGCATAGCAGGACACAACACAGTGACAGTGATGTGGTCATATGACCATCAGGGTCATAGCAGGACACAACACAGTGATGTTGTCATATGACCATCAGGGTGATAGCAGGACACAACACATTAATGTAGTCATATGACCATCAGGGTCATAGCAGGACACAACACAGTAATGTAGTCGTATGACCATCAGGGTCATCGCAGGACATAACACAGTGACAGTAATGTAGTCATATGACCATCAGGGACATAGCAGGACACAACACAGTGATGTAGTCATATGACCATCAGGGTCATAGCAGGACACAACACAGTAATGTAGTCATATGACCATCAGGGGCATAGCAGGACACAACACAGTGACAGTAATGTAGTCATATGACAATCAGGGGCATAGTAGGACACAACACAGTGACAGTAATGTAGTCATATGACCATCAGGGTCATAGCAGGACACAACACAGTGATGTAGTCATATGACCATCAGGGACGTAGCAGGACACAACACAGTGATGTAGTCATATGACCATCAGGGGCATAGCATGACACAACACAGTGATGTATTTATATGACCATCAGGGACATAGCAGAACACAACACAGTTATGTAGTCATATGACCATCAGGGGCATAGCAGGACACAACACAGTAATGTAGTCATATAACCATCAGGGTCATAGCAGGACACAACACAGTGATGTAGTCAAATGATCATCAGGGGCATAGCAGGACACAACACAGTGACAGTAATGTAATCATATGACCACCAGGGTCATAGCAGGACACAACACAGTGATGTAGTCATATGACCATCAGGGGCATAGAGGGACACAACACAGTGATGTAGTCATATGACCATCAGGGGCATAGCAGGACACAACACAGTGACAGTAATGTAGTCAAATGACCATCAGGGGCATAGTAGGACACAACACAGTGACAGTAATGTAGTCATATGACCATCAGGGTCATAGCAGGATACAACACAGTGATGTAGTCATATGACCAACAGGGACATAGCAGGACACAACACAGTAATGTAGTTATATAATCATCAGGGTCATAGCAGGACACAAGACAGTGATGTAGTCATATGACCATCAGGGGCATAGCAGGACACAACACAGTGACAGTAATGTAGTCATATGACCATCAGGGGCATAGTAGGACACAACACAGTGACAGTAATGTAGTCAAATGACCATCAGGGTCATAGCAGGACACAACACAGTGATGTAGTCATATGACCATCAGGGACATAGCAGGACACAACACAGTAATGTTGTCATATAACCATCAGGGTCATAGCAGGACACAACACAGTGACAGTAATGTAGTCATATGACCATCAGGGTCATAGCAGGACACAACACAGTGATGTGGTCATATGACCATCAGGGGCATAGCAGGACACAACACAGTGACAGTAATGTAGTCATATGACCATCAGGTTCATAGCAGGACACAACACAGTGATGTAGTCATATGACCACCAGGGACATAGCAGGACACAACACAGTAATGTAGTTATATAATCATCAGGGTCATAGCAGGACACAAGACAGTGATGTAGTCATATGACCATCAGGGGCATAGCAGGACACAACACAGTGACAGTAATGTAGTCATATGACCATCAGGGTCATAGCAGGACACAACACAGTGATGTAGTGATATGACCATCAGGGGCATAGCAGTACACAACACAGTGATGTAGTCATATGACCATCAGGGGCATAGCAGGACACAACACAGTGACAGTAATGTAGTCATATGACCATCAGGGGCATAGTAGGACACAACACAGTGACAGTAATGTAGTCAAATGACCATCAGGGTCATAGCAGGACACCACACAGTGATGTAGTCATATGACCATCAGGGACATAGCAGGACACAACACAGTAATGTAGTCATATAACCATCAGGGTCATAGCAGGACACAACACAGTGACAGTAATGTAGTCATATGACCATCAGGGTCATAGCAGGACACAACACAGTGATGTGGTCATATGACCATCAGGGGCATAGCAGGACACAACACAGTGACAGTAATGTAGTCATAGGACCATCAGGGTCATAGCAGGACACAACACAGTGATGTAGTCATATGACCATCAGGGGCATAGTAGGACACAACACAGTGACAGTAATGTAGTCATATGACCATCAGGGTCATAGCAGGACACAACACAGTGAAGTAGTCATATGACCATCAGGGACATAGCAGGACCCAACACAGTAATGTAGTCATATAACCATCAGGGTCATAGCAGGACACAACACAGTGACAGTAATGTAGTCATATGACCATCAGGGTCATAGCAGGACACAACACAGTGATGTAGTCATATGACCATCAGGGACATAGCAGGACACAACACAGTAATGTAGTCATATAACCATCAGGGTCATAGCAGGACACAACACAGTGACAGTAATGTAGTCATATGACCATCAGGGTCATAGCAGGACACAACACAGTGACAGTAATGTAGTCATATGACCATCAGGGGCATAGTAGGACACAACACAGTGACAGTAATGTAGTCATATGACCATCAGGGTCATAGCAGGACACAACACAGTGATGTAGTCATATGACCATCAGGGACATAGCAGGACACAACACAGTAATGTAGTCATATAACCATCAGGGTCATAGCAGGACACAACACAGTGACAGTAATGTAGTCATATGACCATCAGGGTCATAGCAGGACACAACACATTGATGTAGTCATATGACCATCAGGGGCATAGCAAGACACAACACAGTGACAGTAATGTAGTCATATGACCATCAGGGACATAGCAGGACACAACACAGTGATGTAGTCATATGACCATCAGGGTCATAGCAGGACACAACACAGTAATGTAGTCATATGACCATCAGGGGCATAGCATGACACAACACAGTGACAGTAATGTAGTCATATGACCATCAGGGGCATAGTAGGACACAACAAAGTGACAGTAATGTAGTCATATGACCATCAGGGTCATAGCAGGACACAACACAGTGATGTAGTCATATGACCATCATGGACATAGCAGGACACAACACAGTGACAGTAATGTAGTCATATGACCATCAGGGTCATAGCAGGACACAACACAGTGATGTAGTCATATGACCATCAGGGGCATAGCAGGACACAACACAGTGATGTAGTCATATGACCATCAGGGGCATAGAGGGACACAACACAGTGATGTAGTCATATGACCATCAGGGGCATAGCAGGACACAACACAGTGACAGTAATGTAGTCAAATGACCATCAGGGGCATAGTAGGACACAACACAGTGACAGTAATGTAGTCATATGACCATCAGGGTCATAGCAGGACACAACACAGTGATGTAGTCATATGACCAACAGGGACATAGCAGGACACAACACAGTAATGTAGTTATATAATCATCAGGGTCATAGCAGGACACAAGACAGTGATGTAGTCATATGACCATCAGGGGCATAGCAGGACACAACACAGTGACAGTAATGTAGTCATATGACCATCAGGGGCATAGTAGGACACAACACAGTGACAGTAATGTAGTCAAATGACCATCAGGGTCATAGCAGGACACAACACAGTGATGTAGTCATATGACCATCAGGGACATAGCAGGACACAACACAGTAATGTTGTCATATAACCATCAGGGTCATAGCAGGACACAACACAGTGACAGTAATGTAGTCATATGACCATCAGGGTCATAGCAGGACACAACACAGTGATGTGGTCATATGACCATCAGGGGCATAGCAGGACACAACACAGTGACAGTAATGTAGTCATATGACCATCAGGTTCATAGCAGGACACAACACAGTGATGTAGTCATATGACCACCAGGGACATAGCAGGACACAACACAGTAATGTAGTTATATAATCATCAGGGTCATAGCAGGACACAAGACAGTGATGTAGTCATATGACCATCAGGGGCATAGCAGGACACAACACAGTGACAGTAATGTAGTCATATGACCATCAGGGTCATAGCAGGACACAACACAGTGATGTAGTGATATGACCATCAGGGGCATAGCAGTACACAACACAGTGATGTAGTCATATGACCATCAGGGGCATAGCAGGACACAACACAGTGACAGTAATGTAGTCATATGACCATCAGGGGCATAGTAGGACACAACACAGTGACAGTAATGTAGTCAAATGACCATCAGGGTCATAGCAGGACACAACACAGTGATGTAGTCATATGACCATCAGGGACATAGCAGGACACAACACAGTAATGTAGTCATATAACCATCAGGGTCATAGCAGGACACAACACAGTGACAGTAATGTAGTCATATGACCATCAGGGTCATAGCAGGACACAACACAGTGATGTGGTCATATGACCATCAGGGGCATAGCAGGACACAACACAGTGACAGTAATGTAGTCATAGGACCATCAGGGTCATAGCAGGACACAACACAGTGATGTAGTCATATGACCATCAGGGGCATAGTAGGACACAACACAGTGACAGTAATGTAGTCATATGACCATCAGGGTCATAGCAGGACACAACACAGTGAAGTAGTCATATGACCATCAGGGACATAGCAGGACCCAACACAGTAATGTAGTCATATAACCATCAGGGTCATAGCAGGACACAACACAGTGACAGTAATGTAGTCATATGACCATCAGGGTCATAGCAGGACACAACACAGTGATGTAGTCATATGACCATCAGGGACATAGCAGGACACAACACAGTAATGTAGTCATATAACCATCAGGGTCATAGCAGGACACAACACAGTGACAGTAATGTAGTCATATGACCATCAGGGTCATAGCAGGACACAACACAGTGACAGTAATGTAGTCATATGACCATCAGGGGCATAGTAGGACACAACACAGTGACAGTAATGTAGTCATATGACCATCAGGGTCATAGCAGGACACAACACAGTGATGTAGTCATATGACCATCAGGGACATAGCAGGACACAACACAGTAATGTAGTCATATAACCATCAGGGTCATAGCAGGACACAACACAGTGACAGTAATGTAGTCATATGACCATCAGGGTCATAGCAGGACACAACACATTGATGTAGTCATATGACCATCAGGGGCATAGCAGGACACAACACAGTGACAGTAATGTAGTCATATGACCATCAGGGACATAGCAGGACACAACACAGTGATGTAGTCATATGACCATCAGGGTCATAGCAGGACACAACACAGTAATGTAGTCATATGACCATCAGGGGCATAGCATGACACAACACAGTGACAGTAATGTAGTCATATGACCATCAGGGGCATAGTAGGACACAACACAGTGACAGTAATGTAGTCATATGACCGACAGGGTCATAGCAGGACACAACACAGTGATGTAGTCATATGACCATCAGGGGCATAGCAGGACACAACACAGTGACAGTAATGTAGTCATATGACCATCAGGGGCATAGTAGGACACAACAAAGTGACAGTAATGTAGTCATATGACCATCAGGGTCATAGCAGGACACAACACAGTGATGTAGTCATATGACCATCATGGACATAGCAGGACACAACACAGTGACAGTAATGTAGTCATATGACCATCAGGGTCATAGCAGGACACAACACAGTGATGTAGTCATATGACCATCAGGGGCATAGCAGGACACAACACAGTGACAGTGATGTGGTCATATGACCATCAGTGTCATAGCAGGACACAACACAGTGATGTTGTCATATGACCATCAGGGTAATAGCAGGACACAACACATTAATGTAGTCATAAGACCATCAGGGTCATAGCAGGACACAACACAGTAATGTAGTCGTATGACCATCAGGGTCATCGCAGGACATAACACAGTGACAGTAATGTAGTCATATGACCATCAGGGACATAGCAGGACACAACACAGTGATGTAGTCATATGACCATCAGTGTCATAGCAGGACACAACACAGTGATGTAGTCATATGACCATCAGGGTCATAGCAGGACACAACACAGTAATGTAGTCATATGACCATCAGGGTCATAGCAGGACACAACACAGTGATGTAGTTATATGACCATCAGGGGCATAGCAGGACACAACACAGTGACAGTAATGTAGTCATATGACAATCAGGGGCATAGTAGGACACAACACAGTGACAGTAATGTAGTCATATGACCATCAGGGTCATAGCAGGACACAACACAGTGATGTAGTCATATGACCATCAGGGACGTAGCAGGACACAACACAGTAATGTAGTCATATAACCATCAAGGTCATAGCAGGACACAACACAGTGATGTAGTCAAATGACCATCAGGGGCATAGCAGGACACAACACAGTGACAGTAATGTAATCATATGACCATCAGGGTCATAGCAGGACACAACACAGTGATGTAGTCATATGACCATCAGGGGCATAGAGGGACACAACACAGTGATGTAGTCATATGACCTTCAGGGGCATAGCAGGACACAACACAGTGACAGTAATGTAGTCAAATGACCATCAGGGGCATAGTAGGACACAACACAACACAGTGATGTAGTCATATGACCATCAGGGACATAGCAGGACACAACACAGTAATGTAGTTATATAATCATCAGGGTCATAGCAGGACACAAGACAGTGATGTAGTCATATGACCATCAGGGGCATAGCAGGACACAACACAGTGACAGTAATGTAGTCATATGACCATCAGGGTCATAGCAGGACACAACACAGTGATGTAGTCATATGACCATCAGGGGCATAGCAGTACACAACACAGTGATGTAGTCATATGACCATCAGGGGCATAGCAGGACACAACACAGTGACAGTAATGTAGTCATATGACCATCAGGGGCATAGTAGGACACAACACAGTGACAGTAATGTAGTCAAATGACCATCAGGGTCATAGCAGGACACAACACAGTGATGTAGTCTTATGACCATCAGGGACATAGCAGGACACAACACAGTAATGTAGTCATATAACCATCAGGGTCATAGCAGGACACAACACAGTGACAGTAATGTAGTCATATGACCATCAGGGTCATAGCAGGACACAACACAGTGATGTGGTCATATGACCATCAGGGGCATAGCAGGACACAACACAGTGACAGTAATGTAGTCATATGACCATCAGGGTCATAGCAGGACACAACACAGTTATGTAGTCATATGACCATCAGGGACATAGCAGGACACAACACAGTAATGTAGTCATATGACCATCAGGGACATAGCAGAACACTACACAGTGACAGTAATGTAGTCATATGACCATCAGGGGCATAGTAGGACACAACACAGTGACAGTAATGTAGTCATATGACCATCAGGGTCATAGCAGGACACAACACAGTGATGTGGTCATATGACCATCAGGGGCATAGCAGGACACAACACAGTGACAGTGATGTAGTCATATGACCATCAGGGTCATAGCAGGACACAACACAGTGATGTAGTCATATGACCATCAGGGGCATAGAGGGACACAACACAGTGATGTAGTCATATGACCTTCAGGGGCATAGCAGGACACAACACAGTGACAGTAATGTAGTCAAATGACCATCAGGGGCATAGTAGGACACAACACAACACAGTGATGTAGTCATATGACCATCAGGGACATAGCAGGACACAACACAGTAATGTAGTTATATAATCATCAGGGTCATAGCAGGACACAAGACAGTGATGTAGTCATATGACCATCAGGGGCATAGCAGGACACAACACAGTGACAGTAATGTAGTCATATGACCATCAGGGTCATAGCAGGACACAACACAGTGATGTAGTCATATGACCATCAGGGGCATAGCAGTACACAACACAGTGATGTAGTTATATGACCATCAGGGGCATAGCAGGACACAACACAGTGACAGTAATGTAGTCATATGACCATCAGGGGCATAGTAGGACACAACACAGTGACAGTAATGTAGTCAAATGACCATCAGGGTCATAGCAGGACACAACACAGTGATGTAGTCTTATGACCATCAGGGACATAGCAGGACACAACACAGTAATGTAGTCATATAACCATCAGGGTCATAGCAGGACACAACACAGTGACAGTAATGTAGTCATATGACCATCAGGGTCATAGCAGGACACAACACAGTGATGTGGTCATATGACCATCAGGGGCATAGCAGGACACAACACAGTGACAGTAATGTAGTCATATGACCATCAGGGTCATAGCAGGACACAACACAGTTATGTAGTCATATGACCATCAGGGACATAGCAGGACACAACACAGTAATGTAGTCATATGACCATCAGGGACATAGCAGAACACTACACAGTGACAGTAATGTAGTCATATGACCATCAGGGGCATAGTAGGACACAACACAGTGACAGTAATGTAGTCATATGACCATCAGGGTCATAGCAGGACACAACACAGTGATGTGGTCATATGACCATCAGGGGCATAGCAGGACACAACACAGTGACAGTGATGTAGTCATATGACCATCAGGGTCATAGTAGGACACAACACAGTGATGTAGTCATATGACCATCAGGGGCATAGAGGGACACAACACAGTGATGTAGTCATATGACCTTCAGGGGCATAGCAGGACACAACACAGTGACAGTAATGTAGTCAAATGACCATCAGGGGCATAGTAGGACACAACACAACACAGTGATGTAGTCATATGACCATCAGGGACATAGCAGGACACAACACAGTAATGTAGTTATATAATCATCAGGGTCATAGCAGGACACAAGACAGTGATGTAGTCATATGACCATCAGGGGCATAGCAGGACACAACACAGTGACAGTAATGTAGTCATATGACCATCAGGGTCATAGCAGGACACAACACAGTGATGTAGTCATATGACCATCAGGGGCATAGCAGTACACAACACAGTGATGTAGTTATATGACCATCAGGGGCATAGCAGGACACAACACAGTGACAGTAATGTAGTCATATGACCATCAGGGGCATAGTAGGACACAACACAGTGACAGTAATGTAGTCAAATGACCATCAGGGTCATAGCAGGACACAACACAGTGATGTAGTCTTATGACCATCAGGGACATAGCAGGACACAACACAGTAATGTAGTCATATAACCATCAGGGTCATAGCAGGACACAACACAGTGACAGTAATGTAGTCATATGACCATCAGGGTCATAGCAGGACACAACACAGTGATGTGGTCATATGACCATCAGGGGCATAGCAGGACACAACACAGTGACAGTAATGTAGTCATATGACCATCAGGGTCATAGCAGGACACAACACAGTTATGTAGTCATATGACCATCAGGGACATAGCAGGACACAACACAGTAATGTAGTCATATGACCATCAGGGACATAGCAGAACACTACACAGTGACAGTAATGTAGTCATATGACCATCAGGGGCATAGTAGGACACAACACAGTGACAGTAATGTAGTCATATGACCATCAGGGTCATAGCAGGACACAACACAGTGATGTGGTCATATGACCATCAGGGGCATAGCAGGACACAACACAGTGACAGTGATGTAGTCATATGACCATCAGGGTCATAGCAGGACACAACACAGTAATGTAGTCATATAACCATCAGGGTCATAGCAGGACACAACAAAGTGATGTAGTCAAATGATCATCAGGGGCATAGCAGGACACAACACAGTGACAGTAATGTAATCATATGACCATCAGGGTCATAGCAGGACACAACACAGTGATGTAGTCATATGACCATCAGGGGCATAGAGGGACACAACACAGTGATGTAGTCATATGACCATCAGGGGCATAGCAGGACACAACACAGTGACAGTGATGTGGTCATATGACCATCAGGGTCATAGCAGGACACAACACAGTGATGTTGTCATATGACCATCAGGGTGATAGCAGGACACAACACATTAATGTAGTCATATGACCATCAGGGTCATAGCAGGACACAACACAGTAATGTAGTCGTATGACCATCAGGGTCATCGCAGGACATAACACAGTGACAGTAATGTAGTCATATGACCATCAGGGACATAGCAGGACACAACACAGTGATGTAGTCATATGACCATCAGGGTCATAGCAGGACACAACACAGTAATGTAGTCATATGACCATCAGGGGCATAGCAGGACACAACACAGTGACAGTAATGTAGTCATATGACAATCAGGGGCATAGTAGGACACAACACAGTGACAGTAATGTAGTCATATGACCATCAGGGTCATAGCAGGACACAACACAGTGATGTAGTCATATGACCATCAGGGACGTAGCAGGACACAACACAGTGATGTAGTCATATGACCATCAGGGGCATAGCATGACACAACACAGTGATGTAGTTATATGACCATCAGGGACATAGCAGAACACAACACAGTTATGTAGTCATATGACCATCAGGGGCATAGCAGGACACAACACAGTAATGTAGTCATATAACCATCAGGGTCATAGCAGGACACAACACAGTGATGTAGTCAAATGATCATCAGGGGCATAGCAGGACACAACACAGTGACAGTAATGTAATCATATGACCACCAGGGTCATAGCAGGACACAACACAGTGATGTAGTCATATGACCATCAGGGGCATAGAGGGACACAACACAGTGATGTAGTCATATGACCATCAGGGGCATAGCAGGACACAACACAGTGACAGTAATGTAGTCAAATGACCATCAGGGGCATAGTAGGACACAACACAGTGACAGTAATGTAGTCATATGACCATCAGGGTCATAGCAGGACACAACACAGTGATGTAGTCATATGACCAACAGGGACATAGCAGGACACAACACAGTAATGTAGTTATATAATCATCAGGGTCATAGCAGGACACAAGACAGTGATGTAGTCATATGACCATCAGGGGCATAGCAGGACACAACACAGTGACAGTAATGTAGTCATATGACCATCAGGGGCATAGTAGGACACAACACAGTGACAGTAATGTAGTCAAATGACCATCAGGGTCATAGCAGGACACAACACAGTGATGTAGTCATATGACCATCAGGGACATAGCAGGACACAACACAGTAATGTTGTCATATAACCATCAGGGTCATAGCAGGACACAACACAGTGACAGTAATGTAGTCATATGACCATCAGGGTCATAGCAGGACACAACACAGTGATGTGGTCATATGACCATCAGGGGCATAGCAGGACACAACACAGTGACAGTAATGTAGTCATATGACCATCAGGTTCATAGCAGGACACAACACAGTGATGTAGTCATTTGACCACAAGGGACATAGCAGGACACAACACAGTAATGTAGTTATATAATCATCAGGGTCATAGCAGGACACAAGACAGTGATGTAGTCATATGACCATCAGGGGCATAGCAGGACACAACACAGTGACAGTAATGTAGTCATATGACCATCAGGGTCATAGCAGGACACAACACAGTGATGTAGTGATATGACCATCAGGGGCATATCAGTACACAACACAGTGATGTAGTCATATGACCATCAGGGGCATAGCAGGACACAACACAGTGACAGTAATGTAGTCATATGACCATCAGGGGCATAGTAGGACACAACACAGTGACAGTAATGTAGTCAAATGACCATCAGGGTCATAGCAGGACACAACACAGTGATGTAGTCATATGACCATCAGGGACATAGCAGGACACAACACAGTAATGTAGTCATATAACCATCAGGGTCATAGCAGGACACAACACAGTGACAGTAATGTAGTCATATGACCATCAGGGTCATAGCAGGACACAACACAGTGATGTGTTCATATGACCATCAGGGGCATAGCAGGACACAACACAGTGACAGTAATGTAGTCATATGACCATCAGGGGCATAGCAGGACACAACACAGTGACAGTGATGTAGTCATATGACCATCAGGGTCATAGCAGGACACAACACAGTGATGTAGTCATATGACCATCAGGGTGCTAGCAGGACACAACACAGTAATGTAGTCATATGACCATCAGGGGCATAGCAGGACACAACACAGTGACAGTAATGTAGTCATATGACCATCAGGGGCTTAGTAGGACACAACACACTGACAGTAATGTAGTATTATGACCATCAGGGTCATAGCAGGACACAAGACAGTGATGTAGTCACATGACCATCAGGGACATAGCAGGACACAACACAGTAATGTAGATATATAATCATCAGGGTCATAGCAGGACACAACACAGTGATGTAGTCATATGACCATCAGGGGCATAGCAGGACACAACACAGTGACAGTAATGTAGTCATATGACCATCAGGGTCATAGCAGGACACAACACAGTGATGTAGTCATATGACCATCAGGGGCATAGCAGTACACAACACATTGATGTAGTCATATGACCATCAGGGGCATAGCAGGACACAACACAGTGACAGTGATGTAGTCATATGACCATCAGGGGCATAGCAGGACACAACACAGTGACAGTAATGTAGTCATATGACCATCAGGGTCATAGCAGGACACAACACAGTGATGTGGTCATATGACCATCAGGGGCATAGCAGGACACAACACAGTGACAGTAATGTAGTCATATGACCATCAGGTTCATAGCAGGACACAACACAGTGATGTAGTCATATGACCACCAGGGACATAGCAGGACACAACACAGTAATGTAGTTATATAATCATCAGGGTCAAAGCAGGACACAAGACAGTGATGTAGTCATATGACCATCAGGGGCATAGCAGGACACAACACAGTGACAGTAATGTAGTCATATGACCATCAGGGTCATAGCAGGACACAACACAGTGATGTAGTGATATGACCATCAGGGGCATAGCAGTACACAACACAGTGATGTAGTCATATGACCATCAGGGGCATAGCAGAACACAACACAGTGACAGTAATGTAGTCATATGACCATCAGGGGCATAGTAGGACACAACACAGTGACAGTAATGTAGTCAAATGACCATCAGGGTCATAGCAGGACACAACACAGTGATGTAGTCATATGACCATCAGGGACATAGCAGGACACAACACAGTAATGTAGTCATATAACCATCAGGGTCATAGCAGGACACAACACAGTGACAGTAATGTAGTCATATGACCATCAGGGTCATAGCAGGACACAACACAGTGATGTGTTCATATGACCATCAGGGGCATAGCAGGACACAACACAGTGACAGTAATGTAGTCATATGACCATCAGGGGCATAGCAGGACACAACACAGTGACAGTGATGTAGTCATATGACCATCAGGGTCATAGCAGGACACAACACAGTGATGTAGTCATATGACCATCAGGGTGCTAGCAGGACACAACACAGTAATGTAGTCATATGACCATCAGGGGCATAGCAGGACACAACACAGTGACAGTAATGTAGTCATATGACCATCAGGGGCTTAGTAGGACACAACACACTGACAGTAATGTAGTATTATGACCATCAGGGTCATAGCAGGACACAAGACAGTGATGTAGTCACATGACCATCAGGGACATAGCAGGACACAACACAGTAATGTAGATATATAATCATCAGGGTCATAGCAGGACACAACACAGTGATGTAGTCATATGACCATCAGGGGCATAGCAGGACACAACACAGTGACAGTAATGTAGTCATATGACCATCAGGGTCATAGCAGGACACAACACAGTGATGTAGTCATATGACCATCAGGGGCATAGCAGTACACAACACATTGATGTAGTCATATGACCATCAGGGGCATAGCAGGACACAACACAGTGACAGTGATGTAGTCATATGACCATCAGGGGCATAGCAGGACACAACACAGTGACAGTAATGTAGTCATATGACCATCAGGGTCATAGCAGGACACAACACAGTGATGTAGTCATATGACCATCAGGGACATAGCAGGACACAACACAGTAATGTAGTCATATAACCATCAGGGCCATAGCAGGACACAACACGGTGACAGTAATGTAGTCATATGACCATCAGGGTCATAGCAGGACACAACACAGTGATGTAGTCATATGACCATCAGGGACATAGCAGGACACAACACAGTGACAGTAATGTAGTCATATGACCATCAGGGGCATAGTAGGACACAACAGATTGACAGTAATGTAGTCATATGACCATCAGGGTCATAGCAGGACACAACACAGTGATGTAGTTATATGACCATCAGGGGCATAGCAGGACACAACACAGTGACAGTAATGTAGTCATATGACAATTAGGGGCATAGTAGGACACAACACAGTGACAGTAATGTAGTCATATGACCATCAGGGTCATAGCAGGACACAACACAGTGATGTAGTCATATGACCATCAGGGACATAGCAGGACACAACACAGTAATGTAGTCATATAACCATCAGGGTCATAGCAGGACACAACACAGTGATGTAGTCAAATGACCATCAGGGGCATAGCAGGACACAACACAGTGACAGTAATGTAGTCATATGACCATCAGGGTCATAGCAGGACACAACACAGTGATGTAGTCATGTGACCATCAGGGGCATAGAGGGACACAACACAGTGATGTAGTCATATGACCATCAGGGGCATAGCAGGACACAACACAGTGACAGTAATGTAGTCATATGACCATCAGGGGCATAGTAGGACACAACACAGTGACAGTAATGTAGTCATATGACCATCAGGGTCATAGCAGGACACAACACAGTGATGTAGTCATATGACCATCAGGGACATAGCAGGACACAACACAGTAATGTAGTTATATAATCATCAGGGTCATAGCAGGACACAACACAGTGATGTAGGCATATGACCATCATGGGCATAGCAGGACACAACACAGTGACAGTAATGTAGTCATATGACCACCAGGGTCATAGCAGGACACAACACAGTGATGTAGTCATATGACCATCAGGGGCATAGCAGTACACAACACAGTGATGTAGTCATATGACCATCAGGGGCATAGCAGGACACAACACAGTGACAGTAATGTAGTCATATGACCATCAGGGGCATAGTAGGACACAACACAGTGACAGTAATGTAGTCATATGACCATCAGGGTCATAGCAGGACACAACACAGTGATGTAGTCATATGACCATCAGGGACATAGCAGGACACAACACAGTGACAGTAATGTAGTCATATGACCATCAGGGGCATAGTAGGACACAACACAGTGACAGTAATGTAGTCATATGACCATCAGGGTCATAGCAGGACACAACACAGTGATGTAGTCATATGACCATCAGGGACATAACACAGTAATGTAGTCATATAACCATCAGGGTCATAGCAGGACACAACACAGTGACAGTTATGTAGTCATATGACCATCAGGGTCATAGCAGGACACAACACAGTGATGTAGTCATATGACCATCAGGGGCATAGCAGGACACAACACAGTGACAGTAATGTAGTCATATGACCATCAGGGTCATAGCAGAACACAACACAGTGATGTAGTCATATGACTGTCATGTGAATTTCTGTCTCTAATTCAACCTAAGCTTGAATCATTACCAGAGGTTGTAAGGCTCTGGTTTTAATCATAAATGATTCAAGGTCGACAACCCACAAGTATTATCTGTATTTTTTATTCATGGAGAGCTCTGCCGCCAAAATCACATACATACGGTTTTATACCTCCTGAACTTGACTCCTCCCACCTTTAGGTGGCTTTTCTAAACAGTTTCCGCCTTCCCCTTGACCCTTGAATGTTTAGTACCGCCCCCTCTGTTAGTGGGTTGACACTACATGATAATTCTAACATTTATTTATAGTCATTATTCTTAAAATCCAAATTATTCTAACAATCCACCCCTTTGACTAAATATTCCCACATTCAGGATAAATGTATTTTACAAGCATGATTAATCTCAGAGATCACATCAGAACTAATAAACATTTCATCCAATTGCGGTCTTTCAGGGTCCAAATCCTCGTCATCCACCAAGCCTGGAGGATCGTTTTTCACATTCCCCTGGTCAGAGTCCGGAGTCAGTCCATCTCTCATCATTGTTTAGATACTGCATATCACCAACGCCTGACTCACCAATCCTCGGACACAGGGAACAAGACAACAACCACATAATACAAGAATACCCATACAAACACTGACCGCTCCTATGATGGTTACTGCTATGGTTTTCCATTTACCAAACATGGTATCAAACCATTCTGTCCAAGATGTACTAACTCCTGAGTTTTCAGCCCATTCTTCACTTAGCGCAGTTAATCCTGCAAGAGCTCTGGTGACCGTCCCCTCCGGTGCGGTGTTGTTAGGGATAAATGTGCAACAATGGCCCCCCACCATTTTACAGACTCCACCCCTTTCTGCCAGCAACATATCCAGAGCCAACCGATTTTCCCAAGTCATGAGTGAGGTGGCGGATAATTGTTCGGAGATCCCCTTTACTGCATCTCTAGTCTGGTTAATAAATCGTTGTTGGTTGTAATAGATATAATTAATCCAATCCACATTTTTGTTTATTGTCACCCACCAGAAAAATTTTGTGGTAAAACCCTCCCATATTTGATTCATAGCTTTGTATTCGTCTGGAACACCCCTGGGGATGCCTATACCATCTATCCAAATTGGGCTATTTCCTTCCTGACCTATATTTCTTTTTCTCCTGTTTATTCTTCCTTTCACTGGTCTTTGATGACTAATTCTTACAGGTTGGACCAACAATACTGGTGCACAAGTACCCACCCATCCCTCTGGTAATGTCTGCCGAATGCTCCCTTTGTTAGTGCATGCCCACCACACATCAGTCAGAGGGATGGTTAGGCTCCTAATTTTTTCCCTCCCTTCCTTATCTAAATCAGTCACATTAATTATCTCCTTACAGCCATCAAAATCACCCAAGTTACGGGTGCCATTTCTATGTCTGTAACACTGGTATTCGCCAGGAGTTAAAGTGAATCTAGGTGGGCTGGCAAAATTGACATACTCGGCCAGCCCACCTAGATTCACTTTAACTCCTGGCGAATACCAGTGTTACAGACATAGAAATGGCAATCCCTGTGCAATTTGGCTCTTTTTGATTGGAACCCAGGTCTAATACACAGGGAAACATTGCCTTTGGCATTGGGGCGGTCAACATTGTCGGTCGCCCAATGGAGCATGCATAATAATTGGTCTCTCCCAAGGCCCTAGCGGTGTACTTCATCCACTTTAACCAGATTCTCATCAGGGACCCCCTCCACTTCCCCTTGGTTCCATTCTTGGAGGAGAAAATCTTTCATAGTGGACGGGTTAGTCGAATTGACTCCGTCATCCCTTGACTGATTTACTCGGTCTATTGCTGTTAGTGGATTAATGACAGTACCTGTGCCCCCCATATCTTTTGACTCCATCAAATGTAATCTCAGACAAGTATCCCGTCCGTATTCGTCCGCGCAAGCCCAGTAAGTTATTTTCATGTCCTCCTTAGTGACCTTTACTATCGTTACTACCAACTCCGTGGGGATGTCGTTATACCTTCTTATCCTCCATCTGGACGTCCAGCCCCCCCCCCCCCCCCCCCCCCCGTCTCATATCTCCGTCCCCCAGTATGTCTAATACCCGAGCCCAGGAACAATCCGCAGAGGGAGCTGAACATAAATACAATGGGATTTTATAATCCCACGTTGCTTGCTTATCTGCCCTGATAAGATCCCTGATCCTAATTTTGAATCTTACTCCCCACCCTTCTCTGACCCCTATTTTGTAGATCACTCGTCCTTGACGGTCAGTATGTCGGGTTGCTTCCCTTTTATTTCTTAATAATGGTAAGGCCATAGCGTAATTGGTGCGGGGTGGTGGTGGATCTTGACATACCAAGACTATTGCCGAGACTATGATGCAGCTCAGGGTCACCCATATTCCCAAAAACCGCCAACCCTCTCTTGCCTTTAGTCCTTCTGCTTGGTACCACCCCATACTCACACCCTAAGAACACACTACAGTGATGATAGGTCGGGGTAGGAGATCTTCGTTGACAGAGGTGATCCCCGGACCCTATTCGGTCTAGTTCTTCTCTTCAACTCTGCGTGTGCTAAGTGGTGCTTGTATGTGGTCTTACCTTCTTGCAGTGGGTAACATGGACCCAGGTTCCTCTCTCTGCTATTCTAATGGCCAAGGCGGTGACCAACATAACCTGATAGGGCCCTTCCCAACAGGCCTGCTTCCAGTTTTCCTTCTAGTGACTGGATGCTCACCAGTCACCTGGTTAGATAGTTGGTCACCTCCTCCTTTAGTTCACCTGTGGGGCACAAAACCTCTGACATACGGGTGTGGTTAATAAACTATCTTCACACATGTTCAGATTAATCTAACAATTTCTGACTGCATTCTCTTTCTAGACTGTATCTAAAAAAAATGTTTTTTTAAAAGTATTTTGTCCTCTCCTTCGTATATTATTTAATCCTACAATTAGCCTCTTCCCCCCTCTTGACACATAGTTCTGCTCATGTGTCAATATTACCACCTACCTAAACATTCCCTTAGGTAATTTATCAACCAATTGCCATGCCTTTCATGTTTGAGATTGTCTTTTGCTTCTTTATTGCTCCTCCCACTTCCTTTGTGTTTATGGCGGCTAAATTCGACTTTCATTCAGTTCAGAATCAATTAGTAATCCAATCAATCAATCTCTTATCTTGTAAAAACACTTATGTTTAGTTCAAACTCTGTTCTACCCCGGCTCTCCCGGGCTTGACCTGAAGACTGATTGTTGGACATGACAAGTCCATATTTAGGTCACCTAAGTCTTCTGCCTAGCAACAAAGAATAAAAACCTCTATGTTCGTGATTAACCCAGTTATATCTAATAGCCCACCAAAAAAAACCTCATCATCTTTAAATCACGACCAATGTCATATCCCTCTTTACTCTCTACCATTTGGGTAACATCCCTGATATATGTATGCCTCCCTAGAGTTCCAAATGATTTTACCATGGGCCGCCATTGCCTTCCCATAGATAAGATCACTTAATTTACCCGTATGCAGTACATAATGGAGTACCCAAGCTTTACAGCAATCTATCCTTACCAAAAAGCTCATCATTCTTCATCTAATTTTTTTTTCTCTAGTCCCTATCTACCTGATCCTATTGCTAAATCAATGATCTAGGCAATAGTTGTCTCGCCTTAGATTGTACATTCCTCTGATTACTGCAGCTTATTCCATTAATTTAGGTTCAAATATCCCCCAACAAACCGTTCCATCCTACAGCATAGTAAACACCACCCATGAACTGCTGAAAATCCCCTAAATTCAACATAACAACCCTTTATAAACATCATGCTGGGTGTGTTTTTTTTAATTTGAAAAACCCAATTGAAAAACAACAATCAAAGATAGCCAGGCTCAACTTAATTTGGTAGCTCCCTTTTATGACCTAACTTTACTACTGCTTCCCCTTAGCAACATTCCAATGAGATAAGCTAATCTCTTTCTCCTGGTTATACATTTTGTTAACCTTCAATTACCATCAGTAATCTAAAGATGGTAGTACACACAAAACATGATACAGATATCCCCAGTCCTAACCCATCAATAATGTTTGTATCAATCTAATTCCTTATAACTAATCCATAAAATCACTCAAAATTCCTCGAGTATACAATGATTATTTAATTGATTACTCTAAATCTGCTACATGTGATTTCATTTCAAATGATCCATTATCAATTATTTCATCCACCCCCTAAGAAAATCTCTCTCCCCTTCTATTCTGGAGTTCTACCTCTACCAGCTATTTCCCCTAGTGGCCATTAAATACTCAGCTCCCGTATGTTATTTTTCTTACTCTATCCTGTCTACTATTCCGCTCATGATGGATTGCATATCTCTTGACCTCGGCTAACGAAGTAGTTCCCCATCCCACTAAAGTCCTCTTAATATTCCTGCTTATTTCTGGTCTCATTCCACTAAGGAATGCTATTTTTTAGCTGCTGATGGTACGGAGTATCATTTCCCTGTCCCTGGGGAGGCTCAGGTATGCCACTTGGCTGATGGTCTCACTGTCTTCCTGTTTACATTCACGTACTTTGGAGAAGTCAGCATGTCGATGGTAATGTTCCCTTAAATTATTACACAACTCAGTTATTTTCCCAACATATTGCCCATCATTTGCCCATGGTAGGACTGCTCCATTGGCATCCCCTGAAACCCACTGCCCCCGAACAGCTGCCCAATCTTTCCCAACTAGGGTTCTGACTGCCCTCTCAATTTCCCCTGTGTTTAGCTTAAAGCTTGCTGCTAGACTCTCCAAATCCCTCCTGAACCCCTCTATTCCTGTCTTAGGGTGCACTCCACCCTCTATAGCTCTTACTACATTTCCTCAACTCCCTGTGTTTAAACTCTCTGTGTTTACTTTCTCTAGCTCTTCCTGCCTCTTTCTCTCTATCTAACTCTACCCTTAACCTGCCTATTTCCTCTCTACCCTTCTATCATTACTGAATCAATGATAATACATTTACATTTACATTTTAGTCACCTAGCAGACGCTCCTATCCAGAGCAACCTACAGTTAGTGAATACATATATTATTTTTTTTTATACTGGCCCCCCGTGGGAATGGAACCCACAACCCTGGCGTTGCAAACACCATGCTCTATCAACTGAGCTACATCCCTGCCGGCCATTCCCTCCCCTACCCTGGACGACGCTGGGCCAATTGTGCGCCGCCCATGAGTCTCCCGGTCGCGGCCGGCTGCGACAGAGCCTGGATTCGAACCAGCATCTCTTGTGGCACAGTTAGCACTGCGATGCAGTGCCTTAGACCACTGCGCCACTCAGGATAATAATAACTGCAATTACTATCAATAATAATTATAATAACTATTACGAATTATATTGTCCTTTTTCTGATGTTATAATTGTAGTCTATTCCATCACTTTAGTTTATTTATTTATAACAAATCCAGAACCCACCACAGGCTGGCGCTATTCCCCCAGCACAACAGCCAATGCCACTTGCTTCCCTGTAACGAAAATAAATTATCGTTTTAAAATTTTCCAACTATTTGTATTTTCCCGCTAACCCATTTCAGTTCGCTATTCAATCTCTTTAACAGTTCTCTCTGATTCGGCCCCAATCAATAAAACAAATGCTTGATATCGTTGATCAGCATACACTTAATGACATTCCTACCATCTGAACTATGTACTGTCTCTCACCTCTCCCCCCCCCCCCCCCCCCCCCCTCCTGCTCCTTCCTACATTATGGGGGAGGCGCGGGAAACTTCCCTACAATCTTCCTTCTTAGGAAATAATGTCATTCGTACTTGTAACATATTTTCATAGACCTATCTAGAATATTACTAAAGCTATCTAATGCAACTTTTAATACATGTAAAAACTCTCTCTCTCTACACCCATTCCCCATTTGATAAGTGCGTCTTCCTAGTTACCCCATAACCACGCCTCAAATCTCTTATTCAGCATTTAACCAACCAAATACTAAGTAGTATCCGGTTATCATTCATACCCGCCGTTGAATTCCCTCATACACACATATTTCACCTTATGCCATTCAAATGCCCAACACAACATAATAGTTCAATGCAACCCTCTATTGGTTCTGCAAGTCGCTCCAGACCAGAGCGTCTGCCACATGACCAAAATTGCAAATGTAAATATTCTCTACTTTCTCACTCATGACGTACGTCTACGTTTGAGTGAGAAAGTTCATACATATGCATCGTTGGAATTTTATAGGTACCTCTCAAATAATCACTTCGTGGTGTTTTTAGCCAATTCTTAATTGACACGAATCATTTTTTCAAACATTTTACCCTATTCCTTTTCTTTACCCCTGCAGTCACGATGGTTAAATATTCCTTTGTTACCGTTAAATCACTTTCACGCTTAAAAAAACACTCGCTGTCTCTAGCCCCTCCTTTCGCTGTTTTTTCAAATCCGTTTTACATGCATCTGCCTAATCATATAACTTCTAACTTTTTTACTTCGAGATGCCCAATAAATTCATACCTCTTCTCCCAAATGGATCCATAAAACATATTTCTTCGATCTCTTCCTAACATATATCTTTCATCCCCCGTTAAATCTCGGACCTCTTTAGAAGATTTATTTCCCATGGTGGAAAAATAAGAAATCCCCCCCCTTTTTGTAATAATTCAATCCCTAATTATTTTCGTAGGAGCTAATATCAGTGCATCTCTCGAGCGAATGTTATGATCTGCTTATGTAATTTACCATTTAAAATTACCTAACCCCTAACCCAGAGGGTTTAAAAAAAAAAAAAAAACTGGTTTCATGAAAAGAGTCAAATAACCATTTTTTCTCACGCGACTTATTTTTAGCTCCTTCCTTGAAACAATTATCACGTATTCCGATGGATTAAGTCTCACACATATACGACCTTATACAATCATTTGCTAAACTTATTTGCAAAGTTCTAGCAAATCCCCAGTCGTATACGCTACTCCCGACTCATCTATCTCACACGATGATAATTATCTCCCTGTTTATACTGTTACACTGCATCTCGTACAATGACAATATTAACTAGTTTACATTGGTGATGGCCATTCACCCCATGTCATTTCGGACTAGTTTATTTTTGTAATAGCTATTTACTTAGGGTCATTTTCGGACCCTCCCCAGTCGTAATAATTATTACCTCCTTTGAGATTTTGGTAACTATTCTCTGCCCTTTACAAGAATTCCTATTCTTATACAAGTTCAAATCATTTCACCAAAATCCATGAATAAAAATTACTGACCTTTTCCTTGCAGTTTGGATTTAAATGCTTTTTCAAACTCGTTAACGTCTTTATCGTTCATAAGAGTAATCACCGGCCTGTTTATAACCTTAACGTCGAAGGCCAGGACTATTCTCCACGGATGCAATCACCCGGCCGTGCACGGATTCGGTGTCCTTAGAACGATAAAGATGTATTTAAGATCCGGCTCGAAGGACCAATCTGTCATGTGAATTTCTATCTCTAATTCAACCTAAGCTTGAATCATTACCAGAGGTTGTAAGGCTCTGGTTTTAATCATAAATGATTCAAGGTCCACAACCCACAAGTATTATCTGTATTTTTTATTCATGGAGAGCTCTGCCGCCAAAATCACATACATACGGTTTTATACCTCCTGAACTTGACTCCTCCCACCTTTAGGTGGCTTTTCTAAACAGTTTCCGCCTTCCCCTTCACCCTTGAATGTTTAGTACCGCCCCCTCTGTTAGTGGGTTGACACAACATGATAATTCTAACATTTATACTGTATTTGGGGTGAAATCCTTTAGTAATTATTCTTAAAATCCAAATTAATCTAACAATGACAATCAGGGACATAGCAGGACACAACAGAGTAATGTAGTCATTTGACCATCAGGGACATAGCAGAACACTACACAGTGACAGTAATGTAGTCATATGACCATCAGGGGCATAGTAGGACACAACACAGTGACAGTAATGTAGTCATATGACCATCAGGAACATAGCAGGACACAACAAAGTAATGTAGTCATATAACCATCAGGGTCATAGCAGGACACAACACAGTGACAGTACTGTAGTCATGTGACCATCAGGGTCATAGCAGGACACAACACAGTGATGTAGTCATATGACCATCAGGGGCATAGCAGGACACAACACAGTGACAGTGATGTAGTCATATGACCATCAGGGTCATAGCAGGACACAACACAGTGATGTAGTCATATGACCATCAGGGTGATAGCAGGACACAACAAAGTAATGTAGTCATATGACCATCAGGGTCATAGCAGGACACAACACAGTGACAGTAATGTAGTCATATGACCATCAGGGACATAGCAGGACACAACACAGTGATGTAGTCATATGACCATCAGGGTGATAGCATGACACAACACAGTAATGTAGTCATATGACCATCAGGGGCATAGCAGGACACAACACAGTGACAGTAATGTAGTCATATGACCATCAGGGCATAGTAGGACACAACACAGTGACAGTAATGTAGTCATATGACCATCAGGGTCATAGCAGGACACAACACAGTGATGTAGTCATATGACCATCAGGGACATAGCAGGACACAACACAGTAATGTAGTTATATAATCATCAGGGTCATAGCAGGACACAACACACTGATGTAGTCATATGACCATCAGAGGCATAGCAGGACACAACGCAGTGACAGTAATGTAGTCATATGACCATCAGGGTCATAGCAGGACACAACACAGTGATGTAGTCATATGACCATCAGGGGCATAGCAGTACACAACACAGTGATGTAGTCATATGACCATAAGGGGCATAGCAGGACACAACACAGTGACAGTGATGTAGTCATATGACCATCAGGGGCATAGCAGGACACAACACAGTGACAGTAATGTAGTCATATGACCATCGGGGTCATAGCAGAACACAACACAGTGATGTAGTCATATGACCATCAGGGACATAGCAGGACACAACACAGTAATGTAGTCATATAACCATCAGGGTCATAGCAGGACACAACACATTGATGTAGTCATATGACCATCAAGGACATAGCAGGACACAACACAGTAATGTAGTCATATAACCAGGGGTGCACATAACTGGTACGCAGGTACGCAAGCGCGACAAAAATCAGGGATGCGTAATGCCACTTGTGTTACTACGCGCCTTTGCGTACTTGACCGATCTTCTCATCTAACCTTACACATGACATGTTGCTTGTCAACTACTGTCAGGGATGTCCAAAAAGCAACAGACATTAAGCAGCTTCTTTGGCGTTTCGCCACCTACAAAGAAACGCCAACTGGAGCCAGAGCCGAAGAAAATATTTTTTTCGGAAAAGTGCCTCCAAGATTTGCAGTCGCTTGAAGCTAACGATGAGCCCACTGAAATGTGGTGCAATATTTTCCTCTCAAATCCACATCTAGCAGACAAAACAGGTGCATTTTATAAAGGCTCAAAGAATTTCAACCATCCTTTATTTGACAAACATGAAAAGAGCAAGGAGCACACGAATGTGGCGCAAGCCATTGCTAAACAAGCTAGCCGAGAAGAAATGTCCAGTCGCCCACTTGCCAGATGGCGAGACAAGCTAAATGAAGAACAGCGGCAAGCTCTGTTTAATATTTTTCTCCTCGCCTTCCATAAAGCTAAACACGCACGTCCCATGTCTTCCTATTCTGAGGATGTTCCTTTACTGAAGCGGCTAGGAGTAAATGTCGGAGGTGCATATCATTCACGTGAAGGGGGCACACGGATCATGCAGAGCATCGCTCACACCATCAGCGGGGAGTTACGAGCCAAGTTGCAGTCTGCTGAATTTTGGGGGCTGCTTTTTGATGGATCTGAGGACATCACAAAAACTGAGCAGGAAATCGTTTACATTGTGTCTGTGTCCAGCAACGGAGAGTTTACTTCGGACTTTATTGGACTGATTGAATTGGGTGCTGACCGAACCGCGCAGGCCATAACAGACGGACTTGTGAGACTTTTCCAGGACACAGGCTTGGATGACTGGACAACAAAGTTGGTCGCTGTGTGCACAGACGGGGCTGCTGTCAACGTAGGTATCTACAACGGCGTTGTGCCAAAACTCCGGCAACTTGCTGCGGTTGGAGACTCCCTTGTGCACATTCTGTGCACAGCACACACACTGGAGAATTGCGCGAAATCAGCTGATCGCAACGTTCCTTACTGTGAGACATTTAATCGCTCTGTGGTCAAGCTGCTGCAGTTTTATTTACAAAAAGGTGGAGCAAAAAACTGCTGCACTGAATAAGCTATGTGAAGAAAATGGGATCTCCTTTGTGAAACTGGGTAAGTTTCATAATATCAGATGGTCTGCATGGAGGCATGAAACACTGTTAAAAATATCAAGACTATTGCCAGCCATTAAAATGCAACTGGTTACAAGTGATAACAGTGACTTGCAGCATATCTGCACAGAGCGTTTTCAGTGCTTTCTGTCAAACATGCTTGACATTTGCAACATTTTGAAGACCACATCCATTAGGTTTCAGAAGGAAAAGCTGACCATTGGAGAATGTAAGGATGAACTCATGGTGGCCATTGGACAGTTCACACTTCTGCTTGATGGTGAAAGCCACAGGGCACACACTGTTTCCAATGCTGATGCTGACAGAGACAAGACACACTTACTCAGGGGGTTAATTGAAGAGTTTGAAATCAGATATGACTCCCTCAAGTCATGTGATCATTTCTTAGTATTTGATCCTTCAACATGGCCTCAGGAAATGCAAGACCTCCACAGTTTTGGAAACACAACAGTTTGCAGCATTCTCAAGAAATATGAGGCCACCTTGCAACTTGACAAAGATACCACTGTGACAGAATGGATGTGCTTAAAGCAGGCAGGAAAACGCCTGGGAGCCTCTTCTGTGTATGACTTGGTCCAAATAGTAAATACAAGTAACCCAGATGCTTACTCCAACATCAACAAGGTGGTTAAGCTGTCTCTTACACTGCCTTTAAGCAGTGCAGCTTGTGAGAGGGGATTCTCACATCTCAACATTATAAAAACCAAGTACAGATCTTGTCTGTCACATGCTCGTCTCTCAGCCCTGATGCACATTCACCTGTCAAAGCAGACCACAGAGACATTTGACCCAAAGCCTGCTGTTGACCTGTGGATGGAGACAGCTAATCGGAGGCTCAACCAAGGACAGGGAGGTGCATCTGCAGCATCTTCATCATCTACCTTGCAGGAAGCTGAAGCAGAGGACAGTGGTGGCGACACTGAAGAGGACAGTGAGGAAGACTGCACTTATTAAGACCACGCTACATATGGGGTGAGTACCAGACACCATCTGCTGGTACTCACCTGAGTAACTCACTGAAAAAGTTATGTGCACCCCTGCATATAACCATCAGGGTCATAGCAGGACACAACACAGTGACAGTAATATAGTCATAAGACCATCAGGGTCATAGCAGGACACAACACATTGATGTAGTCATATGACCATCAGGGGCATAGCAGGACACAACATAGTGACAGTAATGTAGTCATATGACCATCAGGGTCATAGCAGGACACAACACAGTGATGTAGTCATATGACCATCAGGGACATAGCAGGACACAACACAGTAATGTAGTCATATAACCATCAGGGACATAGCAGGACACTACACAGTAATGTAGTCATATGACCATCAGGGACATGGCAGGACACAACACAGTGACAGTAATGTAGTCATATGACCATCAGGGACATAGCAGGACACAACACAGTGATGTAGTCATATGACCATCAGGGTCATAGCAGGACACAACACAGTAATGTAGTCATATGACCATCAGGGTCATAGCAGGACACAACACAGTAATATAGTCATATGACCATCAGGGACATAGCAGGACACAACACAGTAATGTAGTCATTTGACCATCAGGGACAAGCAGGACACAACATAACACAACACAGTAATGTAGTCATATCACCATCAGGGACATAGCAGGACACAACACAGTGACAGTAATGTAGTCATACGACCATCAGGGACATAGCAGGACACAACTCAACACAGTGACAGTAATGTAGTCATATGACCATCAGGGACATATTAGGACACAACTCAACTCAGTGACAGTAATGTAGTCAAATGACCATCAGGGTCTAAGCAGGACACAACACAGTAACAGTAATGTAGTCATATGACCATCAGGGACATAGCAGGACACAACACAGTGACAGTGATGTAGTCATATGACCATCAGGGGCATAGCAGGACACAACATAGTGACAGTAATGTAGTCATATGACCATCGGGGTCATAGCAGGACACAACACAGTGATGTAGTCATATGACCATCAGGGACATAGCAGGACACAACACAGTAATGTAGTCATATGAACCCAGATACGCCAGATATGATTGAATAGAGAGAGGTCTTTATGGGATGAACCCAGATACGCCAGATGATTGAATAGAGAGAGGTCTTGATGGGATGAACCCAGAAACACCAGATGATTGAATAGAGAGAGGTCTTTATGGGATGAACCCAGATACACCAGATATGATTGAATAGAGAGAGGTCTTTATGGGATGAACCCAGATACGCCAGATGATTGAATAGAAAGAGGTCTTTATGGGATGAACCCAAATACGCCAGATATGAATGAATAGAGAGAGGTCTTTATGGGATGAACCCAAATACGCCAGATGATTGAATAGAAAGAGGTCTTTATGGGATGAACCCAGATACACCAGATGATTGAATAGAGAGAGGTCGTTATGGGATGAACCCAGATACACCAGATATGATTGAATAGAGAGAGGTCTTTATGGGTTGAACCCAGATACACCAGATGATTGAATAGAGAGAGGTCTTAATGGGATGAACCCAAATACGCCAGATGAGTGAATAGAAAGAGGTCTTTATGGGATGAACCCAGATACACCAGATGTGTGTTCCAACTGGCACCCTATTCCCTATGTAGTTTACTACTTTTCAACAGGGCCCATAGGGATGGCCCGACAAGACTTATGGGAAGAACCCATGGCCAGATACACTAGGCTTGTGTCCCAAATATCACCCTATATAGGGGCCTTGGTCCATCAACAGGCTCCTCCTGAAAACACCTGCTGCTGCTTGGAGGAGGTCACACATCATACTATCACATCATACTATCACATCATACTATCACATCATACTATCACATCATACTATCACATCATACTATCTGTGTCCCTGATGGAGGGCTCTGATCTATCACGGTGCTGGTTGGTCCTGTCAGCAGTCACACAGGGAGACAGACGCTCCACACTGCAGGACACACACACCTCACTCACACACACACACACACACACACACACACACACACACACACACACACACACACACACACACACACACACTCATAATAGAAACACACAGAAACGCACACACACACAAAAACACACACACACACACACACACACACACAGAAACACACACATACACACACTGAAACACACACACACACACACACAGAAACACACACACACACACACACACACAAACACACACACACACAGAAACAAACACACCACACACACCTCTTACAAACACACACCTCTTACAAATGCAAACCCCTATTACATAAATACACACACACAAACCTCTCACACACACACACATGCACACACACACACACATGCACACACACAGAGACACACGCACACTCCTCTTACATACAAACACACATAACCCTCTTCCATACCCACACCTCAGTGTTACCGGGAGCCTATTCATAACCCCGTCACGAAGAGAGAGCAGCCAGGGGAGACCGTCCCTGGCACATGGTGTGTGTGCGTGTGTGTGGATGTTTGCATATGTGTGTCAGTGGGAGTCCTGGGACCTCAGCTATTACAGTTTTTGCCCATTGCTTACACACTAAAACCGAATGCTTAGACCAAAGCCTCAATACCTAAACTTCTTGTAGCATACCTTAAACACAGTGTAACCATAGCTTAAACACAATGTCAACTTTGCACTTTGTTTGCAATTCTGTAACACACTTATTGCGAAACACTACACACGTTTTCTTACATTAGACACTTTGTTCAAAAACGAAATCACCTGTTATCATTGGGAAAACACTCTGTTCAAAATGCCAAACTCATCTGGCAATTGTATGCACTTACATACACACCTGAAAACACTTGCACAGAAAACAGAACACCAATCAGTCTGAGCCTTAGCACTACAAATAGGCCTCAGGTAAGCCATTTTTAGAACTTTGCAAGCATGGAGGCAATGAGAGTCAGAGGAGGACAAAGAGAGAGAGGAGTCGGATGTGGAAGAGGACGTGGAAGAGGACGAGGACCAGTGTGGAGACGTATATCAGATGACATCAGGGCTACACTGGTGGACCATGTGATAAATCATGGCCTGTCCATGAGGGAGGCTGGGCAAAGAGTCCACCCTAACCTCAGTCGCTACACAGTAGCATCGATAATAAGGACATTCCGACTGGAGAACAGGTATATCTTCAAGTTTCTACTCCAGACTGTACCTACTGTATGTGTCACATGATTCTGTATCATATTACAGTATTACTGTACTAACTATACTATACAAAAATGGGTAGTGCTGTGAAGTACTGTATATGTAAAGGAATACCATTGTGATGTTGCAGTACTGTGTACAGTTTGAAAGTACAGTATGTGAAAAATAACCTAACCAATGACATCTTGTGGTGGCATTTTCTACAGAATGGTTGGACGACCTCCTCAAGGTGGAAGGGAACGGCTCTTCACTCAACAACAAGAGCTTGCCATCATTGAAATGGTGCGAGAAAATAATGCAATCCGACTTCGTGAGTTGCAACAACGCATAATTGCAAATGGAAATGAATTCAACAATATCAACAGGGTCAGCATTTCTACACTAAGACGCATCCTACAGAAACATAACTTCAGAATTAAGCAGCTGTACAGGGTGCCATTTGAGAGGAACAGTGTCAGGGTCAAGGATCTGTACCATGATTATGTGCAGGTATGTGTCACTTTACTTTACATACTATATATTGTGATGTGGGAATGAAGGTTTATGCTGCCACATGCCCTGCCTGTAGCTTGTAGTTTTTGTCTATACTCACCCAACCCAGCCCCTACTTGTGTGAAAATATAGACATTGTAGTTACTGTATGTGTTTTCAGTAACACTATTCAATATTTTCTGTTACAGACAGTTCTGGAGTTTGATGCCGCCGAACTGCCGCATGAGTTCATCTACGTGGATGAGGCAGGCTTCAATCTGGCCAAAACCAGGCGTCGGGGCCGTAACGTAGTTGGACAAAGGGCTGTTGTAAATGTCCCTGGGCAGCGTGGGGGAAATATCACCTTGTGTGCTGCAATTAGTGTCCAAGGAGTCCTGCATCATCATGCCACTCTAGGTCCCTACAATACAGGACAGATCATTGCATTTCTAGATGCACTACATGCAGTTGTGCAGGACAGACCACAGCAGCCCAGGTTTGTTGTCATCTGGGATAATGTTAGTTTCCACCGGGCTGCTCTGGTCCGAGATTGGTTCAACAACCATAATCATTTCACAGTTTTATACCTGCCCCCTTACAGCCCCTTTCTAAATGCAATCGAGGAATTATTTTCAGCGTGGCGGTGGAAAGTATATGATCGGCAACCACATGCTCGCATGACTCTTCTGCAAGCAATGGAAGAGGCATGTGGAGACATTGAGGTGGGATCAATCCAAGGGTGGATTCGGCACACAAGGCAATATTTTCCCCGATGCCTAGCCCGCGAGGACATCGACTGTGATGTTGACAAGGTCTTGTGGCCAGATCCGAACAGAAGGCGTGATCCATAAGCCCCCCCGCCCCCCACCACACACACGCACACGCACACGCACACACACACGCACACAAACACACAAAACAAGTATATGTTTTTTCCCCCAATAGCAATTTATCCAGTAATTGTTTAGTTTTTTTGCTTTTGTTTTGTTTTGTTGCTAAATTTGATGTTAAGTATTTCTGTAAGAATGTTTGTTTTTTTGTAAAAACTTTTTTGTAAATACTGTTTGATTACTGCAGAAATTCTACTTTTGAGTTTTACAGAAGACAATGACAATAAAATGACAATAAAAATAGAAACACAAAGACTGCAGTGTTTTATATAAAGCCCATCAGTGTGTTGCTGGTGATATGAAAGAGTAATTCAAATGTTGCTTGTGTGTTGAGTTTTGACATAATGAGCCAAATTCTGCAAAAAGTGTGTAAGCAATAGGCAAAAACTGTAACGTGCCAGCTATTCATTACAGACATAGGAGGGAGGGAGGGAGAAGCTGTTGCCACAAGAAAAGGGCAACCAGTGAAGATCAAACACCATTGTAAATACAATCCATATTTATGTTTATTTATTTTGTACTTTAACTATTTGTACATCATTACAACACTGTATATATACATAATATGACATTTGAAATGTCTTTATTCTTTTGGAACTTTTGTGAGTGTAATGTTTACTGTACATTTCTTTTTGTTTATTTCACTTTTGTTTACTATCTACTTCACTTGCTTTGGCAATGTTAACATATGTTTCCCACGCCAATAAAGCCCTTATATTGAATTCAATACAGAGAGAGCGAGAGGGAGAGAGAGAGAGAGGGTAGGGAGAGAGAGAGAGAGAGAGAGAGAGAGAGAGAGAGAGAGAGAGAGAGAGAGAGAGGGGGGGGGGGTAGAGAGAGAGAGAGAGAGAGAGAGAGAGAGAGAGAGAGAGAGAGAGAGAGAGAGAGGGGGGGGGGGGTAGAGAGAGAGGTATATATAGAGAGAGAGTGCTAGTAACAACTGCACAGGTTGTTGACTGTTGACACATGCTGGGAGAAGCCGGGAGAAGACAGATGAGTGGTGTTAGAGAAGGAGAAGAGGAGGTGAGTAGGAGGAAAGAGGTGAGGAGGAGGAAAGAGGAGGTGCGGAGGAGGTGAGGAGGAGAAGAGGAGATGAGGAGGAGGGAAGAGGAGGTGAGTGGGAGGTGAAGAGGAGGTGACGAGGAGGAAAGAGGAGGTGAGGAGGAGGAGAGGAGGTGATGAGGAAAGAGGACGTGAGGAGGAGGAGAAGAGGAGGTGAGGAGGAGAAGAGGAGGTGATGAGGAGGAAAGAGGAGGTGAGGAGGAGGAGAAGAGGTGAGGAGGAGAAGAGGAGGTGATCAGGATGAAAGGGGAGGTGAGGAGGAGAGAGGAGGTGAGGAGGAGGAAAGAGGTGAGGAGGTGAGGAGGAGGAGGAGGAGGAGGAGGTGGAGGACAGAGGAGGTGAGGAGGCGGAAAGAGGAGGAGGAGGAAGAGGCGGAGGAGGAAAGAAGAGGTGAGGAGGAGGAAAGAGGAGGTGAGGAGGAGGAAAGAGGTGAGGATAAGAAGAGGAGGTGAGGAGGAGGAAAGAGGAGGTGAGTAGGAGGTGAAGAGGTGAGGAGGAGGAGGTGGAGGGGGAAAGAGGAGGTGAGGAGGAGGAAAGAGGAGGTGAAGAGGAGGAGAAGAGGAGATGAGGAGGAGGAAGAGGAAAGAGGAGGTGAGGAGGAGGAAAGAGGAGGTGGAGAGGAGGAGAAGAGGTGAGGAGGAGGAGGAGGAAAGAGGAGGTGAGGAGGTGAGGAGGTGGTGATGATAAACCAGTAGACAGTATAGAAGGTATGTCTATATAGGTGGTGATGATAAACCAGTAGACAGTATAGAAGGTATGTGTATACAGGTGGTGATGATAAACCAGTAGACAGTATAGAAGGTATGTGTATACAGGTAATGATAAACCAGTAGACAGTATAGAAGGTATGTGTATACAGGTGGTGGTGATAAACCAGTAGACAGTATAGAAGGTATGTGTACACAGGTGGTGGTGATAAACCAGTAGACAGTATAGAAGGTATGTGTATACAGGTGGTGATGATAAACCAGTAGATAGTATAGAAGGTATGTGTATACAGGTGGTGGTGATAAACCAGTAGACAGTATAGAAGGTATGTGTATACAGGTGGTGATGATAAACCAGTAGACAGTATAGAAAGTATGTGTATACAGGTGGTGGTGATAAACCAGTAGACAGTATAGAAGGTATGTGTATACGGGTGGTGGTGATAAACCAGTAGACAGTATAGAAGGTATGTGTATACAGATGGTGGTGATAAACAAGTAGACAGTATAGAATGTATGTGTATACAGGTGGTGATGATAAACCAGTAGACAGTATAGAAGGTATGTGTATACAGGTGGTGGTGATAAACCAGTAGACAGTATAGAAGGGATGTGTATACAGGTGGTGATGATAAACCAGTAGACAGTATAGAAGGTATGTGTATACAGGTTGTGTGATAAACCAGTAGACAGTATAGAAGGCATGTGTATACAGGTGGTGATGATAAACCAGTAGACAGTATTGAAGGTATGTGTATACAGGTGGTGGTGATAAACCAGTAGACAGTATAGAAGGTATGTGTATACAGGTGGTGATGATAAACCAGTAGACAGTATAGAAGGTATGTGTATACGGGTGGTGGTGATAAACCAGTAGACAGTATAGAAGGTATGTGTATACAGATGGTGGTGATAAACAAGTAGACAGTATAGAATGTATGTGTATACAGGTGGTGATTATTAACCAGTAGACAGTATAGAAGGCATGTGTATACAGGTGGTGATGATAAACCAGTAGACAGTATTGAAGGTGTGTGTACACAGGTGGTGATGATAAACCAGTAGACAGTATTGAAGGTATGTGTATACAGGTGGGGATGATAAACCAGTAGACAGTATAGAAGGTATGTTTATACAGGTGGTGGTGATAAACCAGTAGACAGTATAGAAGGTATGTGTATACAGGTGGTGTTGATAAACCAGTGGACAGTATAGAAGGTATGTGTATATGGGTGGTGGTGATAAACCAGTAGACAGTATAGAAGGTAAGTGTATACAGATGGTGGTGATAAACAAGTAGACAGTATAGAATGTATGTGTATACAGGTGGTGATGATAAACCAGTAGACAGTATTGAAGGTATGTGTACACAGGTGGTGATGATAAACCAGTAGACAGTATAGAAGGTATGTGTATACAGGTGGGGATGATAAACCACTAGACAGTATATAAGGTATGTGTATACAGGTGGTGTTGATAAACCAGTAGACAGTATAGAAGGTATGTGTATACAGGTGGTGATGATAAACCAGTAGACAGTATAGAAGGTATGTGTATATACAGTGGGGAGAACAAGTATTTGATACACTGCCGATTTTGCAGGTTTTCCTACTTACAAAGCATGTAGAGGTCTGTAATTTTTATCATAGGTACACTTCAACTGTGAGAGACCGAATCTAAAACAAAAATCCAGAAAATCACATTGTATGATTTTTAAGTAATTAATTTGCATTTTATTGCATAACATAAGTATTTGATCACCTACCAACCAGTAAGAATTCCGGCCCTCACAGACCTGTTAGTTTTTCTTTAAGAAGCCCTCCTGTTCTCCACTCATTACCTGTATTAACTGCACCTGTTTGAACTCGTTACCTGTATAAAAGACACCTGTCCACACACTCAATCAAACAGACTCCAACCTCTCCACAATGGCCAAGACCAGAGAGCTGTGTAAGGACATCAGGGATAAAATTGTAGACCTGCACAAGGCTGGGATGGGCTACAGGACAATAGGCAAGCAGCTTGGTGAGAAGGCAACAACTGTTGGCGCAATTATTAGAAAATGGAAGAAGTTCAAGATGACGGTCAATCACCCTCGGTCTGGGGCTCCATGCAAGATCTCACCTCGTGGGGCATAAATGATCATGAGGAAGGTAAGGGATCAGCCCAAAACTACACGGCAGGACCTGGTCAATGACCTGAAGAGAACTGGGACCACAGTCTCAAAGAAAACCATTAGTAACACACTACGCCGTCATGGATTAAAATCCTGCAGCGCACGCAAGGTCCCCCTGCTCAAGCCAGCGCATGTCCAGGCCTGTCTGAAGTTTGCCAATGACCATCTGGATGATCCAGAGGAGGAATGGGAGAAGGTCATGTGGTCTGATGAGACAAAAATAGAGCTTTTTGGTCTAAACTCCACTCGCCGTGTTTGGAGGAAGAAGAAGGATGAGTACAACCCCAAGAACACCATCCCAACCGTGAAGCATGGAGGTGGAAACAGCATTCTTTGGGGATGCTTTTCTGCAAAGGGGACAGGATGACTGCACCGTATTGAGGGGAGGATGGATGGGGCCATGTATCGCGAGATATTGGCCAACAACCTCCTTCCCTCAGTAAGAGCATTGAAGATGGGTCGTGGCTGGGTCTTCCAGCATGACAACGACCTGAAACACACAGCCAGGGCAACTAAGGAGTGGCTCCGTAAGAAGCATCTCAAGGTCCTGGAGTGGCCTAGCCAGTCTCCAGACCTGAACCCAATAGAAAATCTTTGGAGGGAGCTGAAAGTCCGTATTGCCCAGCGACAGCCCCGAAACCTGAAGGATCTGGAGAAGGTCTGTATGGAGGAGTGGGCCAAAATCCCTGCTGCAGTGTGTGCAAACCTGGTCAAGACCTACAGGAAACGTATGATCTCTGTAATTGCAAACAAAGGTTTCTGTACCAAATATTAAGTTCTGCTTTTCTGATGTATCAAATACTTATGTCATGCAATAAAATGCAAATTAATTACTTAAAAATCATACAATGTGATTTTTTGTTTTTTTGTTATAGATTCCGTCTCTCACAGTCGAAGTGTACCTATGATAAAAATTACAGACCTCTACATGCTTTGTAAGTAGGAAAACCTGCAAAATCGGCAGTGTATCAAATACTTGTTCTCCCCACTGTAGGTGGTGATGATAAACCAGTAGACAGTATAGAAGGTATGTGTATACAGGTAATGATAAACCAGTACACAGTATAGAAGGTATGTGTATACAGGTGGTGGTGATAAACCAGTAGACAGTATAGAAGGTATGTGTATACAGGTGGTGATGATAAACCAGTAGACAGTATAGAAGGTATGTGTATACAGGTGGTGATGATAAACCAGTAGACAGTATAGAAGGTATGTGTATATAGCTGGTGATGATAAACCAGTAGACAGTATAAAAGGTATGTGTATACAGGTGGTGATGATAAACCAGTAGACAGTATAGAAGGTATGTGTATATAGGTGGTGATGATAAACCAGTAGGCAGTATAGAAGGTATGTGTATAAAGGTAATGATAAACCAGTAGACAGTATAGAAGGTATGTGTATACAGGTGGTGGTGATAAACCAGTAGACAGTATAGAAGGTATGTGTACACAGGTGGTGGTGATAAACCAGTAGACAGTATAGAAGGTATGTGTATACAGGTGGTGATGATAAAACAGTAGATAGTATAGAAGGTATGTGTATACAGGTGGTGGTGATAAACCAGTAGACAGTATAGAAGGTATGTGTATACAGGTGGTGATGATAAACCAGTAGACAGTATAGAAGGTATGTGTATACAGGTGGTGGTGATAAACCAGTAGACAGTATAGAAGGTATGTGTATATAGGTGGTGATGATAAACCAGTAGACAGTATAGAAGGTATGTGTATACAGGTAATGATAAACCAGTACACAGTATAGAAGGTATGTGTATACAGGTGGTGGTGATAAACCAGTAGACAGTATAGAAGGTATGTGTATACAGGTGGTGATGATAAACCAGTAGACAGTATAGAAGGTATGTGTATACAGGTGGTGATGATAAACCAGTAGACAGTATAGAAGGTATGTGTATATAGCTGGTGATGATAAACCAGTAGACAGTATAGAAGGTATGTGTATACAGGTGGTGATGATAAACCAGTAGACAGTATAGAAGGTATGTGTATATAGGTGGTGATGATAAACCAGTAGGCAGTATAGAAGGTATGTGTATACAGGTGGTGATGATAAACCAGTAGACAGTATAGAAGGTATGTGTATACAGGTGGTGGTGATAAACCAGTAGACAGTATAGAAGGTATGTGTATACAGGTGGTGGTGATAAACCAGTAGACAGTATAGAAGGTATGTGTATACAGGTGGTGATGATAAACCAGTAGACAGTATAGAAGGTGTGTGTATACAGGTGGTGGTGATAAACCAGTAGACAGTATAGAAGGTATGTGTATACAGGTGGTGATGATAAACCAGTAGACAGTATAGAAGGTATGTGTATACAGGTGGTGGTGATAAACCAGTAGACAGAATAGAAGGTATGTGTATACGGGTGGTGGTGATAAACCAGTAGACAGTATAGAATGTATGTGTATACAGGTGGTGATGATAAACCAGTAGACAGTATAGAAGGTATGTGTATACAGGTGGTGGTGATAAACCAGTAGACAGTATAGAAGGGATGTGTATACAGGTGGTGATGATAAACCAGTAGACAGTATAGAAGGTATGTGTATACAGGTTGTGTGATAAACCAGTAGACAGTATAGAAGGCATGTGTATACAGGTGGTGATGATAAACCAGTAGACAGTATTGAAGGTATGTGTATACAGGTGGTGGTGATAAACCAGTAGACAGTATAGAAGGTATGTGTATACAGGTGGTGATGATAAACCAGTAGACAGTATAGAAGGTATGTGTATACAGGTGGTGATGATAAACCAGTATTCAGTATAGAAGGTATGTGTATACAGGTGGTGGTGATAAACCAGTAGACAGTATAGAAGGTATGTGTATACAGGTGGTGATGATAAACCAGTAGATAGTATAGAAGGTATGTGTATACAGGTGGTGATGATAAACCAGTAGACAGTATAGAAGGTATGTGTATACAGGTAATGTTAAACCAGTAGACAGTATAGAAGATATGTGTATACAGGTGGTGATGACAAACCAGTAGACAGTATAGAAGGTATGTGTATACAGATGGTGGTGATAAACAAGTAGACAGTATAGAATGTATGTGTATACAGGTGGTGATGATAAACCAGTAGACAGTATAGAAGGTATGTGTATACGGGTGGTGGTGATAAACCAGTAGACAGTATAGAAGGTATGTGTATACAGATGGTGGTGATAAACAAGTAGACAGTATAGAATGTATGTGTATACAGGTGGTGATGATAAACCAGTAGACAGTATAGAAGGTATGTGTATACAGGTGGTGATGATAAACCAGTAGACAGTATAGAAGGTATGTGTATACAGGTGGTGATGATAAACCAGTAGACAGTATAGAAGGTATGTGTATACAGGTGGTGATGATAAACCAGTAGACAGTATAGAAGGCATGTGTATACAGGTATTGATGATAAACCAGTAGACAGTTTTGAAGGTATGTGTACACAGGTGGTGATTATAAACCAGTAGACAGTATAGAAGGTATGTGTATACAGGTGGTGATGATAAACCAGTAGACAGTATAGAAGGTATGTGTACACAGGTGGTGGTGATAAACCAGTAGACAGTATAGAAGGTATGTGTATACAGGTGGTGATGATAAACCAGTAGACAGTATAGAAGGTATGTGTATACAGGTAATGATAAACCAGTAGACAGTATAGAAGGCATGTGTACACAGGTGGTGATGATAAACCAGTAGACAGTATAGAAGGTATGTGTATACAGGTGGTGATGATAAACCAGTAGACAGTATAGAAGGTATGTGTATACAGGTGGTGATGATAAACCAGTAGACAGTATAGAAGTCATGTGTATACAGGTGGTGATGATAAACCAGTAGACAGTATAGAAGGCATGTGTATACAGGTGGTGATGATAAACCAGTAGACAGTATAGAAGGTATGTGTATACAGGTGGTGATGATAAACCAGTAGACAGTATAGAAGGTATGTGTATACAGGTGGTGATGATAAACCAGTAGACAGTATAGAAGGTATGTGTATACAGGTGGTGGTGATAAACCAGTAGACAGTATAGAAGGTATGTGTATACAGGTGGTGATGATAAACCAGTAGATAGTATAGAAGGTATGTGTATACAGGTGGTGATGATAAACCAGTAGACAGTATAGAAGGTATGTGTATACAGGTAATGATAAACCAGTAGACAGTATAGAAGATATGTGTATACAGGTGGTGAAGACAAACCAGTAGACAGTATAGAAGGTATGTGTATACAGATGGTGGTGATAAACAAGTAGACAGTATAGAATGTATGTGTATACAGGTGGTGATGATAAACCAGTAGACAGTATAGAAGGTATGTGTATACAGGTGGTGATGATAAACCAGTAGACAGTATAGAAGGTATGTGTATACAGGTGGTGATGATAAACCAGTAGACAGTATAGAAGGTATGTGTATACAGGTGGTGATGATAAACCAGTAGACAGTATAGAAGGCATGTGTATACAGGTGGTGATGATAAACCAGTAGACAGTATAGAAGGTATGTGTATACAGGTGGTGATGATAAACCAGTAGACAGTATAGAAGGTATGTGTATACAGGTGGTGATGATAAACCAGTAGACAGTATAGAAGGTATGTGTATACAGGTGGTGATGATAAACCAGTAGACAGTATAGAAGGCATGTGTATACAGGTGGTGATGATAAACCAGTAGACAGTATTGAAGGTATGTGTACACAGGTGGTGATGATAAACCAGTAGACAGTATAGAAGGTATGTGTATACAGGTGGTGATGATAAACCAGTAGACAGTATAGAAGGTATGTGTACACAGGTGGTGGTGATAAACCAGTAGACAGTATAGAAGGTATGTGTATACAGGTGGTGATGATAAACCAGTAGACAGTATAGAAGGTATGTGTATACAGGTAATGATAAACCAGTAGACAGTATAGAAGGCATGTGTACACAGGTGGTGATGATAAACCAGTAGACAGTATAGAAGGTATGTGTATACAGGTGGTGATGATAAACCAGTAGACAGTATAGAAGGTATGTGTATACAGGTGGTGATGATAAACCAGTAGACAGTATAGAAGGCATGTGTATACAGGTGGTGATGATAAACCAGTAGACAGTATAGAAGGTATGTGTATACAGGTGGTGATGATAAACCAGTAGACAGTATAGAAGGCATGTGTATACAGGTGGTGATGATAAACCAGTAGACAGTATAGAAGGCATGTGTATACAGGTGGTGATGATAAACCAGTAGACAGTATAGTGGTGATAAACCAGTAGACAGTATAGAAGGTATGTGTATACAGGTGGTGATGATAAACCAGTAGACAGTATAGAAGGTATGTGTATACAGGTGGTGATGATAAACCAGTAGACAGTATAGAAGGTATGTGTATACAGGTGATGATAAACCAGTAGACAGTATAGAAGGTATGTGTATACAGGTAATGATAAACCAGTAGACAGTATAGAAGGCATGTGTATACAGGTGGTGATGATAAACCAGTAGACAGTATAGAAGGCATGTGTATACAGGTGGTGATGATAAACCAGTAGACAGTATAGTGGTGATAAACCAGTAGACAGTATAGAAGGTATGTGTATACAGGTGGTGATGATAAACCAGTAGACAGTATAGAAGGTATGTGTACACAGGTGGTGGTGATAAACCAGTAGACAGTATAGAAGGTATGTGTATACAGGTGGTGGTGATAAACCAGTAGACAGTATAGAAGGTATGTGTATACAGGTGGTGTGATAAACCAGTAGACAGTATAGAAGGTATGTGTATACAGGTGGTGACACAACAGCAACACAGAGGTCTGTTCCAAGCACTTCACCTGCTGCTACTTTTTGTGTGTGTGTGTTTGTGTGTCTGTTTCTGTGTTTCTGTGGTTCTGTGTGTACGTGCGTTTCAGAGTCCTCCCCTGGGGACCACCACGGACTCATAATCACGACAGAACCCTACGGAATCTTCCAGAACGTTCCGACCATCTGGCATGCCTTTCTCACACACACACACATACCCTCTTCATCATCCTGGCTAGTGTCTGACCCATGGCTCTTTCAGTATGCTGACATGGCTGTATATGGGGGGAATCAACATACAGTGCCTTCGGAAAGTGTTCAAACCCCTTGACTTTTTCCCACATTTTGTTACGTTACAGCCTTATTCTAAAAAAAAAAAAATACAAAAAAATCCTCAACAATCTACACACAATACCCCATAATGACAAAGCAAAAAAAGGTTTTTAGATTTTTTTGCAAATTTACTAAACAGAAAAAATAGAAAAAATAGAGACTCGTAATTGAGCTCAGGTGCATCCTGTTTCCATTGATCATCCTAGAGATGTTTTTACAACTTGATTGGAGTCCACCTGTCGTAAATTCAATTGATTGGACATGATTTGGAAAGGCACACACCTGTCTATATAAGCTCCCACAGTTGACAGTGCATGTCAGAGCAGGAATTGTCCATAGAGCTCTGAGACAGAATTGTGTCGAGGCAAAGATCTGGGGAAGGGTACCAAAAACTGTCTGCAGCATTGAAGGTCCTCAAGAACACAGTGGCCTCCATCATTCTTAAATGGACGAAGTTTGGAAACACCAAGACTCTTCCTAGAGCTGGCCGCCTGGCCAAACTGAGCAATCGGGGGAGAAGGGCCTTGGTTAGGGAGGTGACCAAGAACTCGATGGTCACTCTGACAGAGCTCTAGAGTTCCTCTGTGGAGATGGGAGAACCTTCCAGAAGGACAACCATCTCTGCGGCACTCCACCAATCAGGCTGTCACGGTTTCGGCCGAGGCTGCTCCTCCTCCTTGTTCGGGCAGGCTTCGGCGGTCGTCGTCCCCGGAGTACTAGCTATCACCGTTTGATGTTTTCGATGTCTGTTTGGTTTTGTCTGATTGTGTACACCTGTTTCCTGTTTGGTTGATTATGTCTCCTATAAGTTTCTCGTTTGGTTAGTCTTGTGTTGTGTGTTATTGTCTGCCCGTCCGTAGGAGCTGCGAGTTTCTGCTCTGTTTATTTGTTTTGGTGTTTTTACGCACAGTTTGCGTAATCGCTCGCCTCTGTTTGTTCGAGGCCCGTATTTTGTATTTTGTCACTTTATGACAAGTAAAGTCTGTTGGACTAAGCCTCTGTGTCCTGTGCCTGACTCCTACACCACATCCACATCAGCTCCTGACAGAATAACACACCCCCATGGAGTCAGCAGGAGCAGCGGCGGCACCCAAGTCGCTGGAGGAACGGATCAGCGATCAGGACACCATGATCCGGCAACTTGGGGCCGCCATGAACGAGGTGTCTAACACTCTGCGCCGTTTGGTCACCGGAGAGGTGCCCACACCTCCGCACACCTTACCATCACCATCGGCCAGTCCTCCTCTTCCAGCACCGGAACCCAGTGGTATTCGGCTCTCGCTCCCGAGGGCATATGATGGTACCGCAGCCGGGTGTCAGGGGTTCCTCCTGCAGGTGGAACTCTACCTGGCCACCATACACCCGGCGCCCTCGGGATACGAGAGCGTCTCCGCCCTCATCTCCTGTCTCACTGGCAAGGCGTTGGAGTGGGCCAACGCCGAATGGAGGGGAATAGACGCCGCCACCATCACCTACGCGGAGTTCTCCTGCCGCTTCAGGGCAGTGTTCGACCATCCACCTGAGGGGAAGGCGGCGGGGGAGCGTCTGTTCCACCTCCGACAAGGGAGGAGGAGTGCACAGGAGTTCGCCCTGGAGTTCCGGACTCTAGCGGCGGATGCAGGGTGGAATGAGCGGGCCCTCATCGACCACTACCGATGTAGTCTATGGGAGGACGTCCGTCGAGAGTTGGCCTGCAGGGATGCCCACCTCACCTTCGACCAGCTGGTGGACATGTCCATCCGGCTTGACACCCTGCTGGCAACCCGCGGACATTCCGAGTGGGGGTCGTCCATTCCACCCTCCAGCACCTCCGAGCCGAGCCCTATGGAGCTCGGAGGTGCTGGCGCTAGAGAGAGGAGGAGGAGGAGCCCGAGGGGGGCTGTCCCCTGCACCAACTGTGGCCGTGGAGGGCACACTGCGGCCAGGTGCTGGGGAGGGTCTCCTAGGGGAGAGGACGACAGGCCACGCACTGGGGAGTCATTCCAGGTGAGTAGGCGTCCCACTTACCCAGAGCTCTCTGTTGTGCACGTCTGTTTACCTATACATTTTCCACAGGTTGCACCTCATTCCCAGCATAAGGCGCTAGTAGATTCAGGCGCAGCTGGGAATTTTGTTGATCGACATTTTTGTTTAAAACTAGGAATTCCCCTTCTTCCAGTCGACGCCCCATTTCCTGTCCATGCTTTAGACAGCCGTCCCTTGGGATCGGGGTTGATTAGGGAGGTCACAGCGCCACTTAGGATGAGGACGCAGGGGGGTCATGAGGAAACTATTCAGCTATATCTGATTGACTCTCCTGCGTATCCGGTGGTGTTGGGGCTTCCCTGGTTGATTACCCATAATCCTTCTATTTCGTGGCAACAGAGGGCTCTTAAGGAGTGGTCTGCCCAGTGTGTGGGGCGATGTCTAGGTGTTTCCGTGGGGGCGACCTCGGTGGAGAGTCCAAACCAGGTGCCCGCACTGCACATTCCCCCTGAGTATGAGGATTTGGCAATCGTGTTCAGTAAATCGAGGGCGACGCAGTTGCCTCCTCATAGGCAGGGAGATTGTGCGATAGACCTCCAGGCAGGAGCAGCGCTTCCACGGAGCCATGTGTAACCTCTGTCTCAAGAGGAGAAGAGAGCTATGGAGACTTACATAGCCGAATCTCTGAGACAAGGATACATACGGCCATCCACTTCCCCTGCATCCTCTAGCTTCTTTTTTGTGAAGAAGGATGGAGGTTTGCGCCCGTGGATTGATTACCGTAGTCTCAATCAGATCACAGAAATACAGTTATCCACTCCCGCTGATTGCGACTATGACGGAGTCATTGCACGGGGCGCGTTTCTTCACAAAACTAGATCTCAGGAGCGCATACAACTTGGTGCGCATTAGAGGGGGCGATGAATGGAAGACAGCATTTAGTACCACCTCAGGTTATTACGAGTATCTCGTCATGCCATACGGGTTGATAAAACGCTCCTTCAGTCTTCCAATCCTTCGTAGATGAGATCTTCAGTGACATGCAGGGGCAGGGTTTGGTCGTGTACATTGATGACATTCTTGTGTACTCTTCTACCCGAGCCGAGCATGTAGCCCTGGTGCGCCGAGTGTTGAGGAGGCTGTTGGAGCACGACCTGTATGTCAAGGCAGAGAAATGTCTGTTTTTCCAGGAGTCGATCTCCTTTTTGGGTTATCAGTTGTCTGCGTCAGGGGTGAAGATGGAGGTTGACCGAGTGTCAGCCATGCGTAATTGGCAAACTCCAACCACTGTTAAAGAGGTGCAGCGGTTTTTGGGGTTTGCAAATTACTACCGGAGGTTTATCCGGGGTTTTGGACAGGTGGCAGCTCCCATAACGTCTCTGTTGAAGGGGGGTCCGGTGCGTTTGCAGTGGTCAGCCGAGGCGGACAGGGCTTTTGGGAGACTGAAGGACCTGTTTACTTCGGCTCCGGTGCTGGCGCATCCGGATCCCGCTTTACCATTTCAGGTAGAGGTTACAGAGGCCGGTATTGGGGCCGTACTTTCGCAACGGTCCGGCACACCACCTAAACTCCGCCCCTGTGCTTTTTACTCCAAAATAGCCTGGCGGAGCGAAATTATGACGTAGGGGACAGGGAGCTGTTAGCCGTGGTACAGGCCCTAAAGGTGTGGAGGCATTGGCTTGAGGGGGCTCAACACCCTTTTCTCATTTTGACTGACCACCGTAACCTGGAGTACATCCGGGCAGCTAGGAGATTGAACCCTCGCCAGGCGCGGTGGAACATGTTTTTAGCCCGGTTCATATTTAAGATCACGTACATCCCTGGGTCCCAGAACGGTAAGGCAGACGCACTGTCTCGGCGGTATGACACGGAGGAGAGGTCCGTTGAGCCCACTCCCATACTGCCGGAGTCTTGTCTGGTGGCACCGGTAGTGTGGGAGGTCGATGCTGAAATCAAGCGGGCGTTGCGTACCGACCCTAGTCCTCCACAGTGCCCGGTGGGTCGGACGTACGTTCCGCTCGAGGTTCGGGATCGACTGATATATTGGGCTCACACGTCACCCTCCTCTGGACATCCTGGTATTGGCCGGACTGTGCACTGCCTTAGCGCTAAGTACTGGTGGCCAACGTTAGCCAGGGATGTGAGGGTTTATGTCTCCTCCTGCTCGGTGTGCGCCCAGTGTACGGCGCCTAGACACCTGCCCAGGGGAAAGTTACAACCCCTGCCCGTTCCACAACGACCATGGTCTCACCTCTCGGTGGATTTCGTCACAGACCTTCCCCCCTCACAGGGGAGTACTACTATACTGGTCGTTGTGGATCGGTTCTCTAAGGCCTGTCGTCTGCTCCCAATGCCGGGTCTTCCTACTGCCCTACAGACCGCCGAAGCACTATTCACCCACGTGTTCTGGCACTACGGTGTACCCGAGGATATAGTGTCTGATCGAGGTCCCCAGTTTACCTCCAGAGTCTGGAGGGCGTTTATGGAGCGTTTGGGGGTCTCGGTGAGCCTGACCTCGGGTTACCACCCGGAGAGTAATGGGCAGGTGGAACGTGTGAACCAGGATGTGGGTAGGTTTCTTAGATCGTATTGCCAGGGCCGGCCGGAGGAGTGGGCGAGGTATGTCCCCTGGGCAGAGAGGGCCCAGAACTCTTTCCGCCACTCCTCAACCAATCTAACCCCTTTCCAATGTGTGTTAGGTTACCAGCCGGTTCTGGCACCGTGGCAGCAGAGCCAGATCGAGGCTCCTGTGGTGGATGAGTGGGTGCGGCGCTCGGAGGAGACGTGGAACGCTGCACACGTCCACTTGCAGCGGGCCATCCGTCGTCAGAAAGCGAGCGCCGATCTCCACCGCAGTGAGGGGCCGGTGTACGCACCTGGTGATCGAGTCTGGCTCTCTACCAGAAACCTACCCCTCCGCCTGCCCTGCCGGAAACTGGGTCGGCGGTTTGTGGGGCCTTTTAAAGTCCTGAGAAGATTGAACGAGGTGTGTTACAGGTTACAACTGCCTATTGATTATAAGAATATTAACCCCTCGTTCCATGTGTCTCTTCTCAGGCCGGTGGTAGCTGGTCCACTCCAGGACGATGAGATAAGAGAGACTCCTCCGCCCCCACTGGACATCGAGGGGGCTCCGGCGTACACAGTTCGGTCCATCTTGGATTCGAGACGTCGGATGGGGGGTCTCCAATATCTCATGGAGTGGGAGGGGTACGGTCCGGAGGAACGGTGCTGGGTGCCGAGGAGAGACATCCTAGACCCGTCTCTCCTGACGGAGTTCCACCATGGACACCCTACGCGCCCTGCTCCGCGTCCTCCTGGTCGTCCCCGAGGCCGGGGTCGGCGCACGGCTGGAGCCGCGCGTCAAGGGGGGGGTACTGTCACGGTTTCGGCCGAGGCTGCTCCTCCTCCTTGTTCGGGCAGGCTTCGGCGGTCGTCGTCCCCGGAGTACTAGCTATCACCGTTTGATGTTTTCGATGTCTGTTTGGTTTTGTCTGATTGTGTACACCTGTTTCCTGTTTGGTTGATTATGTCTCCTATAAGTTTCTCGTTTGGTTAGTCTTGTGTTGTGTGTTATTGTCCGCCCGTCCGTAGGAGCTGCGAGTTTCTGCTCTGTTTATTTGTTTTGGTGTTTTTACGCACAGTTTGTGTAATCGCTCGCCTCTGTTTGTTCGAGGCCCGTATTTTGTATTTTGTCACTTTATGACAAGTAAAGTCTGTTGGACTAAGCCTCTGTGTCCTGCGCCTGACTCCTACACCACATCCACATCAGCTCCTGACACAGGCCTTTATGGTAGAGTGGCCAGACGGAAGCCACTCCTCAGTAAAAGGCACATGACAGCCTGCTTGGAGTTTGCCAAAAGGCACCTAAAGACGCTCAGACCATGAGAAACAAGATTCTCTGGTCTGATGAAACCAACATTGAACTATTTGGCCTGAATGCCAAGTGTCACGTCTGGAGGAAACCTGGCACCATCCCTACGGTGAAGCATGGTGGTGGCAGCATCATGCTGTGGGGATGTTTTTCAGCGGCAGGGACTGGGAGACTAGTCAGGATCGAGGGAAAGATGGATGGAGCAAAGTACAGAGAGATCCTTGATGAAAACCTGCTCCAGAGCGCTCAGGACCTCAGACTGGAGCGAAGGTTCACCTTCCAACAGGACAACGACCCTAACCACACAGCCAAGACAACGCAGGAGTGGCTTCGGGACAAGTCTCTGAATGTCCTTGAGTGCCCCAGCCAGAGTCCGGACTTGAACCCGATCTAACATTTCTGAAGAGACCTGAAATTAGCTGTGCAGCAACGCTCCACATCCAACTTGACAGAGCTTGAGAGGACCAAATACAGGTGTGACAAGCTTGTAGTGTCATACCCAAGAAGACTTGAGGCTGTAATTGCTGTCAAAGGTGCTTCAACAAAGTACTGAGTAAAGGGTCTGAATACTTATGTAATTGTGATATTTCAGTATTTAATTTTTTATAAATGAGCAAAAATTTATAAAAACCTGTTTTTGCTTTGTCATTATGGGGTATTGTGTGTAGATTGATTAAAACAATTTAATCAATTTTAGAATAAGGCTGTAACCTAACAAATTGTGGAAAAAGTCAAGGGGTCTGAATACTTTCCGAGGGGCTATGGTTTCATATGGTGTCTAATATCTATGGCTATATCCTGTGAGAGGGGCTATGGTTTCATATGGTGTCTAATATCTATGTCTTTGGCAATTTTTTGGGCCTTCCTCTGACACCGACTGGTATAGAGGTCCTGGATGGCTGGGAGCTTGGTTCCAGTGATGTATCACTTTTTGAGGATCCGAAGGCCCATGCCAAATATTTTCAGCTGCTTGAGGGGGAAGAGGCACTGCCGTGCCCTTTTCACGACTATAAGGTTTTGTGTGGACCATGTTAATTCCTTAGTGATGTGGACGCCAAGGAACCTGAAGCTCTCGACCCGCTCCACTACAGCCCTGTCGATGTGGATGGAGGCGTGCTGTCCCCTTTTTCTCCTGTAGTCCACGATCAGCTCCTTGGTCTTACTGACGTTGTAGGAGAGGTTGTTGTCCTGTTTCATATGGTGTCTAATATCTATGGGTATATCCTGTGAGAGGGGCTATGGTTTCATATGGTGTCTAATATCTATGGGTATATCCTGTGAGAGGGGCTATGGTTTCATATGGTGTCTAATATCTATGGGTATATCATGTGAGAGGGGCTATGGTTTCATATGGTGTCTAATATCTATGGGTATATCCTGTGAGAGGGGCTATGGTTTCATATGGTGTCTAATATCTATGGGTATATCCTGTGAGAGGGGCTATGGTTTCATATGGTGTCTAATATCTATGGGTATATCCTGTGAGAGGGGCTGTGGTTTCTATGTTGAAAGTTTATTGATATTAACACACACAGACAGAGAGAGACTGAAAGAGACAGAGACACATTCCATCACACTCTTTCTCTCTCTGTCTCTCTCTCTCTCTCTCTCTCTCTCTCTCTCTCTCTCTCTCTCTCTCCTCTCTCTCTCTCTCTCTCTCTCTCTCTCTCTCTCTCTCTCTCTCTCTCTCTCTCTCTCTCTCTCTCTCTCTCTCTCTCTCTCTCTCTCTCTCTCTCTCTCTCTCTCTCTCTCTCTCTCTCTCTCTCTCTCTCTCTCTCTCTCTCTCTCTCTTCTCTCTCTCTCTCTCTCCTCTCTCTCTCTCACACAAACACCCTTAGATCACTGTTGTCACTGAGATCTCATTGAGACAATCAAGCAGCTGTTTAATAAAGAGACTCTGCAGGGTTGCAACTATGGTAAGGACACACACACACAAACATACATCACACACACACACGTGCGTATACACTACACACACACACACACACAGGATACTTAAAGAGTGCCAGATGGCAGGTGTTACACTCCACACCTGTGTCACCGCGCCAACCAGATGCTTCCCGCCGAGAGTTCCATAGTGTGGGTGTGCGTGTTTATGTGTGTGAGTGTGTCATGTGTGTGTGTGTGTGTGTGTGTGTGTGTGTGTCTGTGTGTTTGTGTGTGTGTGTGTGTGTGTGTGTGTGTGTGTGTGTGTGTGTGCGTGTGTGCGTGTGTGCGCGTGCATGCGTGCGTGTGTGTGTATGTTCATGTGTTTGTTTATGTGTCAGCCCGGCCCAGATACAGTGAGGTGTTTCATTAAGCCTAGAGAGAGAGGACAGTTACACACTTCAAACATACTGGAGGATAAATTACGTTTCTCAAAGTTACATACTAACACTTGTCCTTTCCCTGCTAGCTCTGACTTTGCTGATAACTACTTTATTGAGGAACAATGTACTGACTATGACTGTGGTATGTGGTTGTCTCACCTAGCTATCTTAATATGAATGCACTATTGTAAGTCACTCTGGATGACAGTGTAAAATGTAATGTAAAGGGTTTTAAAGGGTTTCTTGAATTTGGTTTTATACAGTTTAGAGTAGGGGAGTTATGAGTATGTTGTTGTTGTGAGTTGTGAGTTATGATTATCTTGTTGTTGTTGTTCTTTCTGTCATTTTAGACTGAGCTACTGGTGGTATCTGGTATCTGGTAGTTTTTTTTGTTTTTGTTTTCTTTTTTTTCACCTTTTTTTAACCAGGTAAGCCAGTTGAGAACAAGTTCTCATTTACAACTGCGACCTGGCCAAGATAAAGTAAAGCAGTGCGATAAAAACAACAACACAGAGTTACATATGGGGTAAAACAAAACATAAAGTCAAAAATACCACAGAAAATATATATACAGTGTGTGCAAATGTAGCAAGTTATGGAGGTAAGGCAATAAATAGGCCATAGTGCAAAATAATTACAATTAGTATTAACACTGGAATGATAGATGTGCAAGAGATGATGTGCAACTAGAGATACTGGGGTGCAAATGAGCAAAATAATTAACAATATGGGGATGAGGTAGTTGAGTGGGCTAATTTCAGAAGGGCTGTGTACAGGTGCAGTGATCGGTAAGGTGCTCTGACAACTGATGCTTAAAGTTAGTGAGGGAGATAAGAGTCTCCAGCTTCAGAGATTTTTGCAGTTCATTCCAGTCATTGGCAGCAGAGAACTGGAAGGAATGGCGGCCAAAGGAGGTGTTGGCTTTGGGGATGACCAGTGAGATATACCTGCTAGAGCGCATACTACGGGTGGGTGTTGCTATGGTGACACGAATGAGCTAAGATAAGGCGAAGATTTGCCTAGCAGTGAGTTATAGATGGCCTGGAGCCAGTGGGTTTGGCGACAAATATGTAGTGAGGACCAGCCAACAAGAGTATACAGGTCACAGTGGTGGGTAGTATATGGGGCTTTGGTGACAAAACGGATGGCACTGTGATAGACTACATCCAATTTGCTGAGTAGAGTGTTGGAGGCTATTTTGTAAATGACATCGCCGAAGTCAAGGATCGGTAGGATAGTCAGTTTTACGAGGGCATGTTTGGCAGCATGAGTGAAGGAGGCTTTGTTGCGAAATAGGAAGCAGATTCTAGATTTAACTTTGGATTGGAGATGCTTAATGTGAGTCTGGAAGGAGAGTTTACAGTCTAACCAGACACCTAGGTATTTGTAGTTGTCCACATACTCTAGGTCAGACCCACACACACACAGGGTTAGGGTTAGGGCATCTCTCCTGTATGTCACTGTGGTCCCCAAACTACGTCACTGAGGGGCGAGACAGAGAGACACACGCCACACAGAGAGATACACAGAGATACACACAGAGAGAGCGAGAGCGATAGAGAGAGAGAGACACGCCACACAGATAGATACACAGAGATACACAGAGATACACACAGAGAGAGCGAGAGCGATAGAGAGAGAGAGACACGCCACACAGAGAGATACACAGAGATACACAGAGATACACACAGAGAGAGCGAGAGCGATAGAGAGAGAGAGACACGCCACACAGAGAGATACACAGAGATACACAGAGATACACACAGAGAGAGCGAGAGCGATAGAGAGAGAGAGACACGCCACACAGAGAGATACACAGAGATACACAGAGATACACACACAACCCCCGTGACGTCACCAGGGGACAGAGACAGTCTGACTCCAGCTGTGACTCCTTGCAGCTTCCTTTAGGAACACTAAAGCATCATCTGCTGAGGAACACACACACAGTGAAATCACACACCGTACTGTTTCTCCTGCTGGTGCCCCCCAAACAACGCAGAATAAAATAAAACATTTAATAATACTATAAAGAAATGCATTTCCAATTTACATTTTAATGCATAACACGAGGAATAAATACACAATGAGTAACGATAACTTGGATATATACACAGGGTACCAGTACCGAGTCGATGTGCAGGGGTACGAGGAAATGGAGGTTGATATGTACATATACAGTAGGTAGGGGTAAAGTGACTAGGCAACAGGATAGATATTAAACAGTAACAGCAGCGTATGTGATGAGTTTGGAAGTGTGTGTGTGTGGCGACAGTATGCCTGTGTGTACGTGTTATGTGTGAGTGAGTGTGTGAGTGTGTGTGTGTGTGTGTGTGTGTGTGTGTGTGTGTGTGTGTGTGTGTGTGTGTGTGTGTGTGTGTGTGTGTGTGTGTGTGTGTGTGTGCGTGTGCGTGTGCGTGTGCGTGTGTGTGTGTGTGTGTTGGAGTGTCAGTGTAAGTATGTGTGAGTGTGTGGGTAGAGTCCAGTGTGTGTGCGTAGAGTCAAAAAGAGTTAGTACAAAAAGGGTCAATGCAGATAGTCCGGGTAGCTATTTGGTTAACTATTTAGCAGTCTTATGGCTTGGGAGTAGAAACTGTTCAGGGTCCTGTTGGTTCCAGACTTAGCGCTCCGTTACCGTTTTCCGTTTGATAGCAGAGAGAACATTCTATGACTTGGGTGGCTGGAGTCTTTGACAATCTTTAGGGCCTTCCTCTGATACCGCCTGGTATAGAGGTCCTGGATGGCAGGGTGCTCGGCCCCAGTGATGTGCTGGGCCGTACGCAATACCTTCTGTAGCATCTTGCGGTCGGGTGCCAAGCAGTTGCCATACCAAGCTGATGCCGCCTGTCAAGTTGCTCTCGATGGTGCAGCTGTTGAACCTTTTGAGGATCTGAGGGCCCATGCCAAATATTTTCTGCCTCCTGTGGGTGAAGAGGCGGTGTCGTTCCCTCCTCATGACTGTGTTGGTGTGTTTGGACCATGATAGGTCCTTAGCAATGTGGACACCAAGGAACTTGAAGCTCTCGACCCCTCCACTACAGCCCCGTCGATATGAATGTGTTCGGCACTCCTTTTCCTGTAGTCCACGATAAGCTCCTTTGTCTTGCCCACATTGAGGGAGTGGTTGTTGTCCCGGCACCACACTGCCAGGTCTCTGACCTCCTCCCTATAGGCTGTCTGGTCAACATTGGTGACCAGGCCCACCACCGTCGTGTCATCGGCAAACTTGATGGTGTAGGAGTCGGGCGTGGCAATGCAGTCTTGGGTGAACAGGGAGTACAGGAGGGGACTAAGCACGCACCCCTGAGGGGCCCCCGTGTTGAGGGTCATCGTGGCGGATGTGTTGTTGCATACCCTCACCACCTGGGGGCGGCCCATCAGGAAGTCCAGGATCCAGTTGCAGAGGGAGGTGTTCAGTCCCAGGGTCCTTAGCTTAGTGATGAGCTTGGAGGGCACTATGGTGTTGAACGCTGAGCTGTAGTCAATTAACAGCATTCTCACATAGGTGTTCCTCTTGTCCAGGAGGGAAAGGGCAGTGTGGAGTGCAATAGAGATTGCATCATCTGTGGCTCTGTTGGGGCAGTGTGTGAATTGGAGTGGGTCCAGGGTTTCTGGGATGATGGTGTTGATGTGAGCCATGACCAGCCTATCCTTTCTTTGGATTGGTGGATACATCTCATTATTTGAATTTTTTAAAAATATTCTATGAGAATTGTTGACGTCAAACGCCTATATTCAATGGAGCGAGACTTTCTGCTACTGGCCTCATGCCATGAACATGCATAGCCATCTCGAGACAACTCAGAGATAGTGTTTTTTCTCCAAGTTGCCAGGATGTCACGTGTCCTACTTATATCAGTACACTCATAACAACTTAAGCATTACGAAACTTCTATTCGATCAAATAAACCTCACGTAGCAAATAAGCCATTAAATTGTTTGTTGTTGACCAAATTCGGCACTGTCGGCTAATTCTGCACAGTAGTAACATCAAAAGCATATTAACAACTAAAACACACCACCTGCTGGAGGGAGACAGATTTTCCGCCAGTTGGGCCTCTCTCTTCCTCTCTGACTCTATCCCAAACCTTAAAGGGAAATTCCAATATCTTGAGAACTGCTGACGTGCAAAACAGACACACAACTAATTCCAGCAGGTGTTCAATCCAGTCCAAGGCCTTCGCAGCTCAAAGTGGAGCGTTTGGTTTAATGAATAACACTAAGGTACAACGCTAACAAAACAAACACATCCATAACACACTCACACACTGTCATTATTTCACACACACACACAAAACACACACACACACACGAACACACACACAGTCATTATTTCACACACACACACATAAAACACACACATACAGACACACACACACACAGTCTCACTCTCTCACACACTCAAACACACACACCTCTGTGACTCTGTACTGTGACAGCAGGAATTACAACTCAGAACTCACTTACTGTAGATAGTATTTTATGTTTATATCTCCTCTGTGGCTCAGGGAAGAGACACAGGAGACATAACAAGCACTGTGGCTCAGGGAAGAGACGCAGGAGACTAACAAGCTCTGTGGCTCAGGGAAGAGACGCAGGAGACTAACAAGCTCTGTGGCTCAGGGAAGAGACAGGAGACATTACAAGCACTGTGGCTCAAGGAAGACTAACAAGCACTGTGGCTCAGGGAAGAGACGTAGGAGACATAACAAGCCCTGTGGTTCAGGGAAGAGACACAGGAGACTAACAAGCCCTGTGGCTCAGGGAAGAGACGTAGGAGACTAACAAGCACTGTGGTTCAGGGAAGACTAACAAGAATTGTAGTTCAGGGAAGAGACGCAGGAGACTAACAAGCTCTATGGCTCAGGGAAGAGATGCAGGAGACTAACAAGCTCTGTGGCTCAGGGAAGTGATGCAGGAGACATAACAAGCACTGTGGCTCAGGGAAGAGACAGGGGACTAACAAGCTCTGTGGCTCAGCGAAGAGACAGGGGACTAACAAGCTCTGTGGCTCAGGGAAGAAACAGGAGACATAACAAGCACTGTGGCTCAGGGAAGACTAACAAGAACTGTGGTTCAGGGAAGAGATGCAGGAGACTAACAAGCACTGTGGCTCAGGGAAGAGACGCAGGAGACATAACAAGCACTGTGGCTCAGGGAAGAGACGCAGGAGACTAACAATCACTGTGGCTCAGGGAAGAGACGCAGGAGACTAAGCACTGTGGCTCAGGGAAGAGATGTAGGAGACTAACAAGCACTGTGGCTCAGGGAAGAGACGCAGGAGACATAACAAGCACTGTGGCTCAGGGAAGAGATGCAGGAGACTAACAATCACTGTGGCTCAGGGAAGAGATGCAGGAGACTAACAATCACTGTGGCTCAGGGAAGAGACGCAGGAGACATAACAAGCACTGTGGCTCAGGGAAGAGACGCAGGAGACTAACAATCACTGTGGCTCAGGGAAGAGACGCAGGAGACTAAGCACTGTGGCTCAGGGAAGAGATGCAGGAGACTAACAAGCTCTGTGGCGCAGGGAAGAGAAGGTTGTATTTTAATGTCATCCTATAAGGAAGATAGGTCCTGTCCTGTGGAGATGTTCATATTGAAACATGATATCTTATTTTTCTTTAAGTTCCTAACTTGTTTGATAAGATTAGTACCGAGATAAGGAGAGATAGAGAGGCAGATAGAGAGGGGGGGGTACAGCGTAAGGGGGGTACAACGAGCGAGAAGATGGATAGAGCAATACAGGCAGCAGCAGTGTCTGCTAGATGCAGGTGATGGTGTTATTATGATCTGTTCATGGCACACTGGGTTTCATCAGGGCTAGAGGTGACTGGAGCCTTATTGGAATGAAATGACACACAGAGAGAACAAGCTAGATGGAGAGAGAGAAGAGAGGGAATGGAGAAAGAGAAGGGACTGATGGTATTCATGGAGAATGGACAGAGAGGGAGGATAAGAGAAGAGAGATGGAAAAGGAGGAATAAGGGATGGAGAGGTGGGAAGAGAGGCAGGTTGGTCGTTCACTCTCCTTTTTTCTGTATATCTGTGAATTAATAAATGAATGAATTAATAAATTAATTAATGGATTAATCAATCAATTGATGAATTACATCAAGTTTATCTGAACAGTATTATTCCTGGACACTCTGAACACCTGGGATTTTGATGTATTATATAACGTTGTGAAAGAGAACATTGGTTTCTACTACATAGCCAAAGGTATATGAACACCCCTTCAAATTAGTGGATTCGGCTATTTCAGCCACACTCGTTGCTAACATGTGTATAAAATCGAGCACACCGCCATGCAATCTCCATAGACAAACATTAGCAGTAGAATGTCCCATACTGAAGAGCTCAGTGACTTTCAACGTGGCACCCTCATAGGATGCCACCTTTCCAACAAGTCAGTTCTTCACATTTCTGCCCTGCTAGAGCTGCCCCGGTCAACTGTAAGTGCTGTTATTGTGAAGTGGAAACGTCTAGGAGCAACAACGTCTCAGCTGCGAAGTGTTAGGCCTCACAAGCTCACAGAACAGGACCGCCGAGTACTGATGCGCTCACTACCGAGTTCCAACCTGCCTCTGGAAGCAACGTCAGCACAATAACTGTTCGTCGGGAGCTTCATGAAATGGGTTTCCATGGCCGAGCAGCCGCAAACAAGCCTAAGATCACCATGAGCAATGCCAAGCGTTGGCTGGAGTGGTGTAGCTCACCTGGCTGTAGTGGCCGTCCTTCTGTAGCCTATAACAGAGTCTGGCTGTCCTCCTGTAGCCTAATAGCAGAGTCTGGCTGTCCTCCTGTAGCCTAATAGCAGATTATGGCTGTCCTCCTGTAGCCTAATAGCAGAGTCTGGCTGTCCTCCTGTAGCCTAATAACAGAGTCTGGCTGTCCTCCTGTAGCCTAATAGCAGAGTCTGGCTGTCCTCCTGTAGCCTAATAACAGAGTCTGGCTGTCCTCCTGTAGCCTAATAGCAGAGTCTGGCTGTCCTCCTGTAGCCTAATAGCAGAGTCTGGCTGTCCTCCTGTAGCCTAATAGCAGAGCCTGGCTGTCCTCCTGTAGCCTAATAGCAGAGCCTGGCTGTCCTCCTGTAGCCTAATAGCAGAGTCTGGCTGTCCTCCTGTAGCCTAATAGCAGAGCCTGGCTGTCCTCCTGTAGCCTAATAGCAGCACCTAGCTGTCCTCCTGTAGCCTAATAGCAGAGTCTGGCTGTCCTCCTGTAACCTAATAACAGAGTCTGGCCGTCCTCCTGTAGCCTAATATCAGAGTCTGGCTGTCCTCCTGTAGCCTAATAGCAGAGCCTGGCTGTCCTCCTGTAGCCTAATAGCAGAGCCTGGCTGTCCTCCTGTAGCCTAATATCATAGTCTGGCTGTCCTCCTGTATTCTAATAGCAGAGCATGGCTGTCCTCCTGTAGCCTGATAGCAGAGTCTGGCTGTCCTCCTGTAGCCTAATATCAGAGTCTGGCTGTCCTCCTGTAGCCTAATAACAGAGCCTGGCTGTCCTCCTGTAGCCTAATAGCAGCACCTGGCTGTCCTCCTGTAGCCTAATAGCAGAGTATGGCTGTCCTCCTGTAGCCTAATAACATAGTATGGCTGTCCTCCTGTAGCCTAATATCAGAGTATGGCTGTCCTCCTGTAGCCTAATAACGAGTATGGCTGTCCTCCTGTAGCCTAATATCAGAGTCTGGCTGTCCTCCTGTAGTCTAATAACAGAGTCTGACTGTCCTCCTGTAGCCTAATAACAGAGTCTGGCTGTCCTCCTGTAGCCTAATAGCAGATTATGGCTGTCCTCCTGTAGCCTAATAGCAGAGTCTGTCTGTCCTCCTGTAGCCTAATAACAGAGTCTGTCCGTCCTCCTGTAGCCTAATAACAGAGTCTGGCTGTCCTCCTGTAGCCTAATAGCAGAGTCTGGCTGTCCTCCTGTAGCCTAATAGCAGAGTCTGGCTGTCCTCCTGTAGCCTAAAAGCAGAGTCTGGCTGTCCTCCTAAATCAGATCAGTCTAGATGCAGTTGTGAAGGCGTTTCTGTTGTTGTTCAACACTTAATATAAAGTTGATGGATGAGAGAGAGGACATTCTCTCTTTTCTCTGTCGCCCTCTCTTTTATTCTCTCTCTCTCCCTCTCTCAATGCATTTCAATTTCAATTTAAGGGCTTTATTTGCATGGGAAACGTATGTTAACATTGCCAAAGCAAGTGAAGTAGATAGTAAACAAAAGTGAAATAAACAATAAATATTAACAGTAAACATTACACTCAGAAGTTTCAAAAGAATAAAGACATTTCAAATGTCATATTATGTCTATATACAGTGTTGGAACAATGTGCAAATAGTTAAAGTACAAATGGGAAAATAAATAAACATAAATATGGGTTGTATTTACAATGGTGTTTGTTCTTCACTGGTTGCCCTTTTCTTATGTCAACAGGTCGCAAATCTCTCTCTCTCTCGTTGGAGTGCATGCTGGGAGTGAGTCGTGAAGCAGGAGTGATTGTGAGAGCGACTGGAATTTTTTTCACTCTATTGGGTTTTGGTGTGTATATATTTATATTGATTAGTTTAGTTGTTTTAAGGTTATCTTGTCTAACTATCACTAAGCACGTATAGGGGTGGTGGGATTGTTGAGGTTGTTTTTCGCGAGGGCACAACCAGCGGGTGAGGCTGGTTGCAATGGCCACTCGCGGAAGTTTGGAGTTTGAAAAACTTAGTCGGCGACATGGAGTAAAGATTCCTGCTGCGGCCGGGTGTTCAGTGGAAGAATGTAGCTTGGCAGTGGGTGCTATCATTGGGTATGATAGCATCAAATCAGCCTCAAGGATGAATAGCGCTGTAGTGATATTTTTAGATTCCATTGAAAAGGTGAATATGATAGTTGAGAGTGGTGTTGTGTTGCGGGAGACGCAGACACCGGTATTTCCGCTTATGAAAGTTATACTTTCTAACGTGCCACCATTTGTTAGAGATGACGTGTTGGAGCGAGAGTTATCTCGTCATGGTCAAATTGTATCTACAATAAAGAAGGTTATTTTTGGATGCAAATCTCCGTTGCTGAAACATGTCGTGTCTCATAGGAGACAAGTGCATATGATTTTAAAAAAGGACATTGATTAACTGAATTTAGCATTCAGTTTTAAGATTGATGTCTTCTACGCTTCTACTGAATCAATGAAATGCTTTGGCTGTGGAAGAGAGGGGCATTTGGTGCGTAATTGTCCCGAGAATGAGCGCGCAGATTCTGGTAGCAGCTCTAGTGCTGGTGCAGCTAATGCACCACCGCGAAGGGATGAACATGCTAAGGGTGCGGGTGCTGGGGAAGGGAGGAGGTGGGCAGATGTGGTAGGAAAAGTAGGAGAGGAAGGCAGTGTGGATACGGGGGCAATGGTGGTAGATCAGAACAAAGAAGGAGGGGGAAAAGTCGGTGAGATTGCGACTGCCGTTGCTGAGGTGGTGCTGGAAAATGAAATTGGAGGTCAAGAGGAGATTGAAATAATGGAAAAGGAAGCAGCTGTTTTCAAAGTACCGAGGAGTAAGAGGAAGAATGTAAGGGGTGGTGAAGGGTCTAATTCCAAGAGGAAGGTAGAGATTGATAAATCAGTTGAAGATAAACAGGTTGTAGAGATGGTGGAGTTTTCTTCTGGGGAGGATAGCGAGAGTGAGTCATCTGATGCGTCACAACAAAATAGTGAGATAAATGGGGTGGAAGGGAGGTATGGGATTGAGAAAGTACGTCAGTTTCTGAAGTTGACAAAAGGGAAGAAATATATGCAGGATTATAATGTAACAGATTTTTTCCCTGAAAGTGAATTGTTTATTGAATCAGCAAAGTTTCTGATGTCAAAAATAACAGGGGGAAGTTTGACAAGCCCTGAAATTGCTAGACTCAAGAAAGTGGTCACGAGAGTGATAAGTGATGGAAATTCTAAAGAAAATGAAAGAGTTCAGTCGCAGCCTTAACTCTGTAAAGAGATGTGGTTTCTGTGTCTTCCTCTGTATTTTTTTTCCATCCATGAGCAGTTTTAAGATTTCTTCTTGAAACGTAAATGGGGCAAGAGACGTTAAAAAAATTGCCATAGTGTATGAGTTAATTAGGGGAAAGGGAAGTGACATACATTTTCTACAAGAAACGCATAGTAATTTGGAAAATGAAGTTATGTGGCAACAGGAGTGGGGGGGGGGGGGGGGGACAGTGGTGTGTAGTCATAAAAACTCAAAAAGTGGGGGTGTGGCCATCTTGTTCTCAAAAGGGTTTTTGCCTTTGTCATATGAGGTTGAAGAGGTAGTTGAGGGGAGGTTATTAAAAGTTAGCAAGGTATGAAAACATCACTATGTGTCTGATAAATGTATATGCCCCAGTGGTGGCAGTTGAGAGGGTATGTTTTTTAGAGACATTATCAAATACCATTGAGAAATGTAATAATGAAGATTATTTATTGCTGGGGATTTTAACTGCACAGTCAGTGATTTAGATAGAAATCACAAAGAACCTCATATAGCCTCAAGGACTTTTTTAAAACGCCTCATTGTAACACATGAACTGTGTGATATTTGTCGGAGTCAACATGGAGGCACGAGACAGTACACCTGGGCGCATGTGAGAGAGAACACCATCTCTATGGCCAGGTTAGATAGGTTTTATTGTTTTGAGCATCAATCTCAGGTCTGTAAATCAAGTGTGATAACCCCAGTGGGATTTTCTGATCATTGTTTAATAACAGAGGTGGTGTTCATTAACGATATAAAACCCAAAAGCGCATATTGGCATTTTAATATAACTTTATTGAGTGATGCTCACTTCAGGAAATGTTTTAGTTTTTTCTGGGAGAGGTAGAGGTCTCAAAATGCCAGTTTTGTATCCCTTCAACAGTGGTGGGATATAGGGAAAATCCAGATTCAACAATTATGTAATCAATAAATGAGGAATGTCACCAAGGATATCACCAGATCAATGAAAGCCCTAGAGACTGAAATAGTGGAACTCATGACGTTGGTTGAGACCACAGGAGATCGAGGCCATACTCAGGCCCTCGAGGAAAAAAGCTGTATTGGCAGACCTGCTGGGTATCAGAGCACAGGGGGCATTGGTGAGAAGTAAGTTTCAGGGAATCTCTGAAATGGATGTGTCATCCAAATGTTTCTTTGGTTTAGAGAAAAAGAATGGACAAAGAAAAATTATTAATTGTCTCAAATCAGCTGTTGGACAGGAGCTCACTAGCCCTAGTGAAATTAGAAAGAGGGCAGTAGAGTTCTATGCTGAGCTCTACAAGTGTGAGTACAAAGAGGATAAAACAGTGACACAGCAGTTCCTTGATGGGCTCCCACAGGTGGCTGCAGAAGCTCAGGTTGAGCTAGAGCAACCATTGTCTTTGCAGGAGCTATACACTGCATTAAAAGGCATGGAAAATGGAAGGGCACCAGGCATTGATGGGATTCCCGTTGACTTTTTAAAGTATTTTTGGGCTATGTTGGGAGAGGATTGGCTAGCAGTAAATATTAATAATTACTCATATTGGAAATATGGAGAAAAAAAGTCATAATTCTAATGAATAAAAGTGTAATTTCAACCATTTTAATTTTGAAACAGATCGTTATTAGATTTTGTTTTCATATTAATGCTGTTTCATTCTCATCAAAGGACGGTCTGGAGAACCCTGTTTATGAATGAGGACTGGGAGTGTGTGAAGTCATGTGGGTAATAATGATTAGATATTTACTAACGGTTTCATGCATAGCTGACTGCTTGAATAAAAGTGATTATGTAAATGCATCCATTGGCTGTTTAATTAAACCCTGAAACATTGTAATAAACTATATTAAACGTAACAGAGCGAGAACACATCAGATCAGGCCAATGAGATTCATGTAATATTTGTACCACAGCCTGTAGGAAGAAAGTGGTGGAGGCGTGACACTCTTCTCCATCAAAACTATTTTATTATGATTTTTTTTTTTTAAATACTGTGGCGTTTGGGTCATGGTGGACAGAAAGAGCTCTGTCTGATGAAGATCCACCATGACTGAAACATCCCAGTATTTTAGATTCATTCATAATAAAAGAGAGTTTTTGATGGAGAAGAGTGTCGTGCTTCCACCACTTTCTTGAGATTCTGTTAAGATTTAAAGATGGAGTCCGATTTGGGGAAACAGCCCCACTGTGGTAAAAAAAAGGCACGTGTAAAAACTGTGTTCGTTGTTTTAAGTAACTTCTTTGTTGTTGTAATATATCAAACGGACGAGGCAGTTTCACCGTGAAGAAACATTTCACCATTAAGGATTCCAGATTAAAGGTAGCACCTCTTCACTTGTTGTTCAAGCACAAACCCTTATTTATTCTACAACAGCCTGTAGGAAATCTAGTGTGGAATAAAACAGTCCACCTTTAGTGAGGAAATGAAATGCACAGGGAGGTTCCGGATAGGGACTGGAGATTCTCCTGGTTAGGTCACCTGTTTAGGAGAAACTCAGGGCCCTGCAGACAGACCAACCAGACTTTTGGCTGTCTGCAGTAGATCATGGTCAGGAGAAACTCAGGGCCCTGCAGAGAGACCAACCAGACGTTTGGCTGTCTGCAGTAGAATATCTCACCTGCTGGGTGTTGACAAACGGTGGTGATTAAACATGTAGAATTGTCGGGAAATTAATAGAAAATGAAGGCCGATGTTCTGTGGCCGGAGGCGATAGGACGCCCACTAGCCTAATGAATTGTCATGGTTTGTTGTTGTTGTTGTTGCTGTTGACAATCAGTACCCCCCCCCCCCCCCCCCCGTATTGCTGCTGATTCCAGTGAAGGCCTTCACAGAACAGACTTCTTAATTCTTTGGACGGGTCCCAAAATGGCACCCTAGTCCCTTTATAGTGCACTACTTTTGACCGAGCGCCATAGAAGTAGTGCCCTATATGAATAGGGAATAGGGTGCCGTTTGGGACACAGTCTTTGAGCCCCCAAAAAACTAATTAAGTGAACCTCACCACATTTGTGTTGTTTTTGCTTGTCAGTAGAAATCCATCTGGTTTGTCACTAAATGGGCGGACCCAGCGGCCCTGACCAGTCATTCTCCAATAACACGTACACACTCACCCAGCCAAGACGTCTGGACTGACCTCTGGGCTGGGGATTAGTGCTATAAGGGGAGATGGAGGAGGAAGAGGACGGAAGACAGAGGAGGACGGCCATTCGGCTCTACATAATTACATACACACACATACACACATACACACACTAACACACACACACACACACACCCACACATCCACACACACACACATACACACACACATACATACATTTACATTTACGTAATTTAGCAGACGCTCTTATCCAGAGCGACTTACAGTTAGTGAGTGCATACATTTTTCATACTGGCCCCCCGTGGGAAACGAACCCACAACCCTGGTGTTGCAAGCGTCGTGTGTGTGTGTGTGTGTGTGTGTGTGTGTGTGTGTGTGTGTGTGTGTGTGTGTGTGTGTGTGTGTGTGTGTGTGTGTGTGTGTGTGTGTGAATGTGTGTGTGTGTGTGTCTCAGGACAGCTCTGCTGACACCTACCTAGTAAGTATAGTGGGTCTGAAATGATTGACAACCTTGACAAAGATGACCAAGAATGACTGTATCAAATAAATCATTCAAATACTGAGGCATATTGTATGCCAAAACTAAATAGGGACAATATCTAATTTTATACTAATACAATTGCAAGAGATTTAGTTGAACAAGTATTGTATTTTTTTCTCAAAAATGTAGGGGTCAAAATTACTGACACCCCTGTTTTCAAAACCTTTCAATATCTCACCTTGGGACAATAACCCCATGATGGAGAGCAGACCATTAAACTGACTGGAACATGGGTTAATAGCTTTGCTTTACAGCGCGCACACACAAGCACACACACACACACAAGCACACACACACACAAGCACACACACACAATGACACACACACACTCTTAAAGCACCTGACTGTCGATGGCCTTGTTGACTCAAGGTGAAAGCTGTAATGTTGAGTTACTACCTTTTACCGTAGCCCTGACAGGTGTGTGTGCGTGTGTGTGTGCGTGTGTGTGTGTGTGCATGTGAGTGCATGTATGTGCGTGCGTGTATGTGTGCATGTGTGTGCGTTTGCATGTGCGTGCGTGCATGTATGTGTGTGTGTGCGTGTGTGTGTGTGTGTGTGTAGTTTAGAGTGGAGGTTGTTCCACTGACGAGAGTGAGATGCCCCCATAAATCCAGGTTGCGTCCCAAATAACACCCTATTATAACCCGGGTTGCATCCCAAATAACACCCTATTATAACCCGGGTTGCATCCCAAATAACACCCTATTATAACCCGGGTTGCATCCCAAATAACACCCTATTATAACCCGGGTTGCGTCCCAAATAGCACCCTATTATAACCCGGGTTGCATCCCAAATAACACCCTATTATAACCCGGGTTACGTCCCAAATAGCACCCTAGTATAACCCGGGTTGCGTCCCAAATAGCACCCTATTACAACCCAGGTTGCACCTTATTCCCTATAGTGCACTACACTTGACCTTTGACTTGACGGATGTGTTGGACAATAACAGTGTTTAACATAATTTTTTTATGACTACCCCATCTCTGTACCCCCACACATACAATTATCTGTAAGGTCCCACAGTAGAACAGTGCATTTCAAGTACAGATTCAACCACAAAGACCAGGGAGGTTTTCCAATGCCTCGCAAAGAAGGGAACCTATTGGTAGATGAGTGTCCTGTTCAGGGGATAAGGCCCTGTGGTAGACTAGTGTCCTGTTCAGGGGATAAGGCCCTGTGGTAGACTAATGTCCTGTTCAGGGGATAAGGCCGTGTGATAGACTAGTGCCCTGTTCAGTGGATAAGGCCCTGTGGTAGACTAGTGTCCTGTTCAGGGGATAAGGCCGTGTGATAGACTAGTGCCCTGTTCAGTGGATAAGGCCCTGTGGTAGACTAGTGTCCTGTTCAGGGGATAAGGGTTGTGGGTTCGATAAAATAATGTATGCGCTAACTGTAAGTCGCTCTGGATAAGAGCGTCTGCTAAAATGACTAAAATGTAAATGTAAATAAGGCCATGCTCTATCAACTGAGCTCATCTCCTGAGTGGCGCAGTGGTCTAAGGCACTGCATCGCAGTGCTAACTGTGCCACTAGAGATCCTGGTTCGAATCCAGGCTCTGTCGCAGCCGGCCGCGACCGGGAGACTCATGGGCGGCGCACAATTGGCCCAGCGTCGTCCAGGGTAGGGGAGGGAATGGCCGGCAGGGATGTAGCTCAGTTGATAGAGCATGGCGTTTGCAACACCAGGGTTGTGGGTTCAATTCCCACGGGGGGCCAGTATAAAAAAAAAAAATGTATTCACTAACTGTAAGTCGCTCTCGATAAGAGCGTCTGCTAAATGACTAAAATGTAAATGTAAAAATGGTAGACTAGTGTCCTGTTCAGGGGACAAGGCCCTGTGGTAGACTAGTGTCCTGTTCAGGGGACAAGGCCCTGTGGTAGACTAGTGTCCTGTTCAGGAGATAAGGCCCTGTGGTAGACCACAGCCAATCGCATGAAAGAAACAACGCTAGTCTAGTTGGCTTGTCTAGCCAAGTTAGCGGCGTTGTTCCTTGCATGCGATTGGCTGTGGTCTTGTGGGCGGCACACAGCCTGGGAGACAGCACTGCCTGTCAGGCATCATTCAGGGCTTAATACCCCACGAGCGCGCAGCAAGCCTGTTTCCTCCTCGTTGCTTGGCAGAGATCTCAGAAAAGCCCAAATTGTGAACACGTGACCAAAATGTATCACATACAATGTATATGTTATATCTCACAATTGATTGGTCTTCCCGAATTTAACATGTTCGCTGTTACAGAATGTTTCTTTTTTTGTAGATTTGCTGTATTCCACAAAGTTCTATCTAGCGTTGCATAGAGGGGCAGTGAGGGGCAGTCAGGGGCAATGAGGGGGAGAGGGACATAACCCCTCTCGCTCTAGCTAACTCACTCTCCCTGAGTGAGAGAGGTGCACACTTTGACAAACAGTTCAATGCTAAGTCGGAGAGGTTTAGGCACTTAAACAATTTCAGAAATTTGCAGTTGTTCCTCTTTAAAATGCACTCCGAAATAGCTTTACCGTTTCAAACACCTTTAAAGCTAGTTTTAGTTCCTGAATACATTTCAAATGTATAGAAAACAGTTTATCAAGCAATTTGACTTGCCATGTCAGAATTGAAAACAGAACGTGTTAATCTTGTGTCAAATTTCCGCTAGTGATAGGGTGCATTTGGGACTAAGGGGTTTGGTTAAGGGTTTTGGTTAAGGTTAGTGTTCAAGTGAGGGTCTGTTTTAGGTTTTGGCTAGTTGGGCTATAAATATGGATTGGGAAAGTCCCCTTAGTCTCTCAATGTGCGTCCTAGTAATCTACTTTTGACCAGAGTCAGTCCCTCAGTTTCAACTGCCTCATTGATGAACAACAGGGTTGTCTTTTGACCAGAGTCAGTCCCTCAGTCCCAACTGCCTCATTGATGAACAACAGAGTTATGTCTTTTGACCAGAGTCAGTCCCTCAGTCCCAACTACCTCACTGATGAACAACAGGGTTGTCTTTTGACCAGAGTCAGTCCCTCAGTCCCCACTGCCTCATTGATGAACAACAGAGTTATGTCTTTTGACCAGAGTTAGTCCCTTAGTCCCAACTGCCTCACTGATGAACAACAGAGTTATGTATTTTTGTGGCGAAAGATAAACAAACTCTTAGATACTATCATTCTTCTCACACATCAGCAACGTCTCCTTATGGCAGTTTGGACTATGAGAGCCACGTCAACACAAACCACTGTCTCCCCCATGTGGATTTACATAGCAACTACAACCTCTGCTGCTGTAGAGTTACCAGGGCAGGGGGTGCAGGGTTTAGTTCCATACTAGCCAATGCTTGACTTGGACTGAAATAGGTGCCGGTACTCATGTTGTGTGCCTGTACTGTTTATATTTAGGTGTAGAAACTCCTCAATACTGTTGAGTTAATATTCTATAAGAGGTGCAGGAACTCCTCAATACTGTTGAGTTAATATTCTATAAGAGGTGCAGGAACTCCTCAATACTGTTGAGTTAATATTCTATAAGAGGTGCAGGAACTCCTCAATACTGTTGAGTTAATATTCTATAAGAGGTGCAGGAACTCCTCAATACTGTTGAGTTAATATTATATAAGAGGTGCAGGAACTCCTCAATACTGTTGAGTTAATATTCTATAAGAGGTGCAGGAACTCCTCAATACTGTTGAGTTAATATTCTATAAGAGGTGCAGGAACTCCTCAATACTGTTGAGTTAATATTCTATAAGAGGTGCAGGAACAACAACAAAATGTAGGTGTCGGTACTCAAGTCAAGCACTGATACCAGCACTAACACACCTGATTCAAAAAACCAACCAATCATCATCAAGACCATGATTATTTTATTTAACCTTTATTTTTATCAGGGAGTCATACTGAGCCCAAGGTCTCTTTAACAGATGAGCCCTGAATTACATAAATTACAGAAAATAAACGCATCAGAAAAACACGCTCATAAAACACAAACACATTCATCAGTAATAAGGTCCTCAATCAGCTTTCTGAATTGCCCTAGAGGCCCCAAAACATCAAATTGAAGAACATCAAAATTAGCTGGATAGTGTATTTTAGTGCTGTGCTGGAACAAAATCCTGCCCTGCACAGACGCTACTAGGATTTTTCTAGAGCCAGGGATTGTTAGGGAGGATGTAGACATTGAAATTATGCAAACAAACTACATATTTATTTACCTTCATAAATGTATACAGAAGAATTAGCTTTAATTGTAGCTTATTTAATTCAATACACCATTATAAGACCACCTCTCTCTCTCTCTCTCTCTCTCTCTCTCTCTCTCTCTCTCTCTCTCTCTCTCTCTCTCTCTCTCTCTCTCTCTCTCTCTCTCTCTCTCTCTCGCTCGCTCGCTCGCTCGCTCTCTTTTTCTGCAGTCAGGTGAGTTCAGAATAAATGTTTTTTTTATCACACCAAGTTCTGTCCAATAAAAGCCTAATCTCATTTATAGAATTGAGAATGAATCCCCAGAATGTCAGAGCAGATGGCTAAACTGTTTATACAGTTACAAATGATACCAAATAGTTCCAACTCTGTAAAGGGGCAGAATAAGGCTGCAGGGATAGGGTGGAATGGGTAGGGTAGGGTGGGGTAGGATAGGATAGGGTAGGGTAGGGTAGGGTGGGGTGGGGTGGGGTAGGGTAGGGCTGCAGGAATAGGGTTGGATGTGGTTTGGGTTAGGGTTATGGTTGAACTGGGCCGTAGACATTAAATTAAGGTTAGGGTTGTGGGTGAGGGTGAGGGTTAGGGTTGTGGTTGTGGTTCAGGTTAGGGTTGTGGTTCAGGTTAGGGTTAGGGTTGTGGTTCAGGTTAGGGTTAGGGTTCAGGCTAGGGTTAGATTGAAACGGGTTACATTATAACCTATAATGGTTACACTGTTCAGATTAGGTGTTTTCCATGCAAAAGTGACATCAGTAATAACAATTTATAAGGCAGATAGTCCTAATCATAAGAAAGCCTTTTGACAGTTTACTCAGTAAACATTGCTTTTCTCTGCAGGATCTAGAAGAAAGTGATCAAGTACTCGGGATATGCCTGATTGTCATGGAAAACGACAAACATAGATGGTCCTGATGGGTTGTCTGTCACGCTGTTGTAGAGTTCAACAGTTGTAGTGCTTTTAGTTGGAGGCACTTTCATCCCATGTCGTCCTGCTGTGAAATCTCCAGTTAGAACCCGAAATAGGTACATACAGTTGAAGTCGGAAGTTTATATACACTTAGGTTGGAGTCATTAAAACTTGTTTTTCAACCACTCCACAAATTTCTTCTTAACAAACTATAGTTTTGGCAAGTCGGTTAGGAAATCTACTTTGTGCATGACACAAGTAATTTTTCCAACAATTGTTTACAGACAGATTATTTCACTTCTAATTCACTGTATCACAATTGCAGTGGGTCAGAAGTTTACATACACTAAGTTGACTGTACCTTTAAACAGCTTGGAAAATTCCAGAAAAATTATGTCATGGCTTTAGAAGCTTCTCATAGGCTAATTGACATCATTTGAGTCAATTGGAGGTGTACCTGTGGATGTATTTCAAGGCCTACCTTCAAACTCATTGCCTCTTTGCTTGACATCATGGGAAAATCAAAAGAAATATGCCAAGACCTCAGAATTTTTTTTGTAGACCTCCACAAGTCTGATTCATCCTTGGGAGCAATTTCCAAACGCCTGAAGGTACCACGTTCTTCTGTACAAACAATAGTACGCAAGTATAAACACCATGGGACCACGCAGCCGTCATACTGCTCAGGAAGGAGAAGCGTTCTGCCTCCTAGAGATGAACATACTTTGGTGCGAAAAGTGCAAATCAATCCCAGAACAACAGCAAAGGACCTTGTGATGATCCTGGAGGAAACAGGTACAAAAGTATCTATATCCACAGTAAAACGAGTCCTATATCGACATGACCTGAAAGGCCGCTCAGCAAGGAAGAAGCAACTGCTCCAAAACCGCCATAAAAAAGCCAGACTACGGTTTGCAACTGCACATGGGGACAAAGATCGTACTTTTTGTAGAAATGTCCTCTGATCTGATTAAACAAAAATAGAACTGTTTGGCCATAATGGAGGCTTGCAAGCCGAAGAACACCATCCCAAGCGTGAAGCACGGGGGTGGCAGCATCATGCTGTGGGGGTGCTTTGCTGCAGGAGGTACTGGTGCACTTCACAAAATAGATGGCATCATGAGGAAAGAAAATTATGTCGATATATTGAAGCGACATCTCAAGACATCAGTCAGGAAGTTAAAGCTTGGTCGCAAATGGGTCTTCCAAATGGACAACGACCCCAAGCATACTTCCAAAGTTGTGGAAAAATGGCGTAAGGACAACAAAGTCAAGGTATTGGAGTGGCCATTACAAAGCCCTGACCTCAATCCTATAGAATATTTGTGGGCAGAAGTGAAAAAGCGTGTGCAAGCAAGGAGGCCTACAAACCTGATTCAGTTAAACCAGCTTTGTCAGGAGTAATGGCCAAAATTCACCCAACTTATTGTGGGAAGCTTGTGGAAGGCTACCCAAAACGTTTCTCCCAAGTTAAACAATTTAAAGGCAATGCTACCAAATACTAATTGAGTGTATGTAAACTTCTGACCCACTGGGAATGTGATGAAAGAAAAAAAGCTTAAATAAATCATTCTCTCTACTATTATTCTGACATTTCACATTCTTAAAATGAAGTGGTGATCCTAACCACTTAATTTTTACTAGGATTAAATGTCAGGAATTGTGAAAAACTGAGTTTAAATGTATTTTGCTAAGGTGTATGTAAACTTCCGACTGAGTAGCTGGCACCAACAGCAAAGTATGTTCCATTTCCATATGCTGCAGCTGAAAAAATTATACATTGCTTAGGTTTTAGACTATTGCAGAGACAAGACTGAGTAAATATTGCCTATATATTGATCTGCCCAAAGTAGTGCCACTGCCTAGGCTGGCAGTTCTCAACCTGGCATCAACCTGACTCCTTGGGAGAATTGGGCCTTTGGGCCTTGGGTGTGAAAGCAGAGGAGATGTTGATGGTCTGATGTAACTGCCCTAAAACCAAGGGTACTTTACAGATAGTTGGTCTGTCTCTGTCCGTCTGTCTATCTAGTGAGTATAGTGAAGCAGTGGTGAAGGAACAGATGATCACTGTGTTGATGGTATGAAAAAAAAAGATGGAAATGTAAATGACAAGCACAGGCTAAGTATACGATTTCTTAAAATCAAGAAAAACGGAATATTACATAACTTTTTACCAATAACCATAGGAGTTGGCAGGACAGGACAAACATATCTGGGACCAGGCAATTTTATTTTATTTTTTTTGTCATTTAGCAGACGCTCTTATCCAGAGCGACTTACAGTTAGTGAGTGCATACATAATTTTTTATTTTTCATACCCCCCGTGGGAATCGAACCCACAACCCTGGCATTGCAAACACCATGCTCTACCAACTGAGCTACATCCCTGCCGACCATTCCCTCCCCTACCATGGACGACGCTGGGCCAATTGTGTGCCGCCCCATGGAACATACGTATCTATCTTACCGTTTTTCACAGCGTAGCTCCGATTGAAGCCATGGTTGTTAATGTGATCGATGGTTGTGTGGCACGTTCCATGGAAGAGCCTCTTCTCATTCTTCTGGTGACCGTTCCTGAGCTCCATGTCCAGCTTCTTGATCTGGAGAGTCCTCCACAGGGTTGGGTTCTGGATCCTCTCAATCTGAGAACACACAAAACACACTAACGGGCTAGCTAGACCAACACTAATCTAAGTACACTTTTCACACTATGGGTTCTGGATCCTCTCAATCTGAAATAAATTGAGGGAAAATACTTTATAGGAGTCATTAATAGAATCTAAAATGTATCCTGAATACCTTCCATACATCTTAGATTATTATTGTGGGCTGAAAAAGATATATCTGGCTAGCTGACCCCTAGCTGACCCCTAGCTGAGCTGAGGTGCCTCATCATTATTTCAAGTGCTTAACTAAATACTAACACACAAAGCCTCTAATAAACAAACCATTTAAAATGGCTGATCTCAAATCAAATTCAAATCAAATTTGATTTATAAAGCCCTTTTTACATCAGCAGATGTCACAAAGTGCTATACAGAAACCCAGCCTAAAACCCCAAACAGCAAGCAATGCAGATGTAGAAGCACGGTGGCTAGGAAAAACTCCCTAGAAAGGCAGGAACCTAGTCAGAAACCTAGAGACCAACAGCTGAGTCTAAACTAATCAGCCCATTAGACACACACCCATGCAGAGAACGTCCAGAACATCCGAAGACATAAAAATAACTACAATGGGAAGTATATTTTTTGGAAAAACAGGTAGCCTACCTTTATAACGTTGTTGGGGCAGGTGGCTCGGAACAGGTTTAAGACTTCATTGTGCTCTGGGCTTCCTGTCTGGATGAGGCAGGACAGGCAGGAGGTGTTGGCTGGCACGGCGTCCCAATGCTGAGGGAGACTCTCAATGGGTTGACCTAGAGCAAACACGGTTATTACTAAGATGGTGAACAGTTAGCATTTCCCCATAAGAAACCATGTCACACTTAGCCATCATGCTAACACTAGCTGGGATATGATAGTCAAGCAATCAATCAAACACATTTTATTTATAAAGCCCTTTTTACATCAGCAGATGTCACAAAGTGCTATACAGAAACCCAGCCTAAAACCCCAAACAACAAGCAATGCAGATGTAGAAGCATGGTGGCTAGGGAAAACTCCCTAGTTGCTAACAGACTTCCGGCTAATGGACATGTTGAACTTGAACTTGGCTTATCCCCTTGTTAACTAAGGTTAAAATAACAAATTAACTCTGTTTTGAGTACCTGCTAACTGGTCGATGCATCTGCTTTTGAGTCTGTTTCTACAGGTGTTGGTAGCAGCCCCGTCAGGCAGGGTGACCTTGTGCATTTGCCCCCGGACAGAGACCTCCATGCGGGGCTGCTTCCTCTCCAGCGCCTGCTGCAGATGGATGTTAAGGATGTGGCGGAAGCTCTGGGACTGCCCCCCTGGCTGCCATGGAAGCTCTGGTACTGCCCCCCTGGCTGCCATGGAAGCTCTGGTACTGCCCCCCTGGCTGCCATGGAAGCTCTGGTACTGCCCCCCTGGCTGCCATGGAAGCTCTGGTACTGCCCCCCTGGCTGCCATGGAAGCTCTGGAACTGCCCCCCCTGGCTGCCATGGAAGCTCTGGTACTGCCCCCCTGGCTGCCATGGAAGCTCTGGTACCGCCCCCCTGGCTGCCATGGAAGCTCTGGAACTGCCCCCCTGGCTGCCGTGGAAGCTCTGGTACTGCCCCCCTGGCTGCTGCTGATACTGCCAATCCACCATGTTGCTGGCCACTTTAATATTCCTGTCTGGATCTTTTAGGGTCAGGTCCTTGATCAGACGATTTACTTGACCCACTCTGGAAGAAATGTGGAAGACAGCCGGATCCACTTCCCGGCCCTCGATGACAAAGTCCTCATTCTTTTGTGGCTTGTTAGCGATGCCCCAGTTGAACAATGCTGTGTGAACATGGGACACAAAACATTGTGTTTATGAAATAAATATATTTCTATATTCTAATAGGGTATTCTATAGAATGTCATATAGAATCAGTCTCTCCCTCTTACCGTGAGGTTTTACGTATGTAGGCTTTTTGCAGGTGATCAGATATTCAGGTAGAGCCTGGTGACCATTGAAGATGACCCAGATGTCTCTGCCTCCTTTCACACTATGATACAGGGTGAGTGGGTCTCTGGCAAAGGGAGGTGGCACAATGAGACCTGGACAGCCAACAGTTGACATGCCAGTCAGCACCTGTGCCTCAATGAAGTACAGGTACTCCTCGTCAGGTGAGCCCTTCCACAGTCTCTCTGCCCCATGCCGCAGCCACTGAAGTAGATCCCCTCTCCAAGCTTTGGCTCTGTGGATGAAACATATTATTGCACTATTGTAATACAATGTAAGAGAAAGTGGAATCTATTGCAACATAAAACCGTTTTGTGATGGTTGTGTGTTATTTTAGCTACACACCAGGAATAGGTATGTGCTTTGATTGAAAACGACTTGTGAAAGTTGCCAACCTGCATATTATGATTTCGGTAGTTCCACGGATAGAGTAAATGTTGGCTAGTGTAACTATTAATTTCACCTCATTTTAACATTGTCATAAAAAGCACATGCTCAACTTCATAAAAAACATGTTTTCCCAACTCAAGGTTTTTAAATAATAAAATAACTAAAGTGCCATTAAAGTAACATGGTTGAGGTTAAATAAATCTTAAATAAATCTTAAATCAGCCATAAATCCCCTTGTGATATGGGGGAATGGAAGCTTGTTGTGTGCAACAGGGAGGGGCAATTGAATGCAAGCTTCACAAAATAATGTCTAGCTTGTCTGTCTATGGGTAACAGGATTGACGTGTTATGCTCGACGCGCACATTTTTCCACCACAAAACACCAGAAAATTGCCAAAAAGAATAGGACCAGCTCACTTGGTTGACTGTTAGATGTTCAATGTTTATTTTGAGAAAATAAACATTTTTCTAAAGGAATAGTTTCACCATATTAAAACGAGAGTTCAGTTCACGTAACAGGGTTGACCTTAAAATGAGGGACAGGTGTAAGTGAATCACTAATCACATGAAATAAATTAGAATCTTCAGAAATGACTGTTAAAGCAAGAATATACAGTAACTAGGGCTTTACAAAAGATGGTGAAACCATGAAGAAGTGTTGTGGTTGAAGTGGGTTAAGATCTTCCTAGAAGTTGGAAAAACATGACGAGGGACATGTCAAAATGCAGATTTCTGGCACTTTAGCAAGTCTTTATTCATATAAAAAAATCGGAATTATTGAATGTTCCTTGTGGTCTATATAAAAGGACACTTAACTTAGTATACAGGCTTTTAAAATTCAATATTAGTGCAAACCCCCTATCAAAGGGATGCAAAATGTACTCTATTATGTCATTCTTATTCTATAGGTGGCTTCTCTCTTACCGTCAGGTGGTGCAAACTCCATCTGATTCTTTCTTACCGTCAGGTGGTGTAAACTCCATCTGAATCTCTCAAACCGTCAGTTGGTGCAAACTCCATCTGATTCTCTCTTACCGTCAGGTGGTGTAAACTCCATCTGAATCTCTCTTACCGTCAGGTGGTGCAAACTCCATCTGATTCTCTCTTACCGTCAGTAGGTGCAAACTCCATCTGATTCTCTCTTACCGTCAGGTGGTGTAAACTCTGTCTGAATCTCTCAAACCGTCAGGTGGTGCAAACCCCATCTGAATCTCTCAAACCGTCACTTGGTGCAAACTCCATCTGAATCTCTCTTACCGTCAGGTGGTGCAAACTCCATCTGATTCTCTCTTACCGTCCGGTGGTGTAAACTCCATCTGAATCTCTCAAATCGTCAGTTGGTGCAAACTCCATCTGAATCTCTCTTACCATCAGGTGGTGTAAACTCCATCTGAATCTCTCTTACCGTCAGGTGGTGCAAACTTCATCTGAATCTCTCTTACCGTCAGGTGGTGCAAACTCCATCTGAATCTCTCTTACCATCAGGTGGTGTAAACTCCATCTGAATCTCTCTGACCGTCATGTGGTGCAAACCAGTGGTGTAAAGTACTTAAGTAAAAATACTTTAAAGTACTACTTAAGTAGTTTTTTTTGGTATCTGTACTTAACTTTACTATTTATATTGTGGTCCTCTGTAGCTCAGCTGGTAGAGCACGGCGCTTGTAACGCCAAGGTAGTGGGTTCGATCCCCGGGACCACCCATACACAAAAATGTATGCACGCATGACTGTAAGTCGCTTTGGATAAAAGCGACTGCTAAATGGCATATTATTATTATTATATTTTTGACTACTTTTACTTTTACTTCACTACATTCCTAAAGAAAATAATGTACTTTTTACTCTATACATTTTCCCTGACACCCAAAAGTACTCGTTACATTTTGAATGCTTAGCAGGACAGGAAAAGGGTCCAATTCAGGCACTTATCAATAGAACATCCCTGGTCATCCTTACTGCCTCTGATCTGGCGGACTCACTAAACACACATGCTTCATTTGTAAATTATGTTTGAGCGTTGGAGTGTGCCCCTGGCTTTCCGTAAATAACAAAAACAAGAAAGTGGCGCCATCTGGTTTGCTTATTATAAGGAATTTGAAATGATTTGTACTTTTACATTCACTTTTGATACTTAAGTATAATTAAAACCAAATACTTTTAGACTTTTACTCTAGTAGTATTTTACTGGGTGACTGACTTTTACTTGAGTCATTTTTTATTAAGTATCTTTACTTTTACTCAAGTATGAAAATTGGGTACTTTTTCCACCACTGGTGCAAACTCTGAATCTCTCTTACCATCAGGTGGTGTAAACTCCATCTGAATCTCTCTTACAGTCAGGTGGTGCAAACTCCATCTGAATCTCTTACCATCAGGTGGTGTAAACTCCATCTGAAACTCTCTTACCGTCAGGTGGTGCAAACTCCATCTGAATCTCTCTTACCGTCAGGTGGTGCAAACTCCATCTGAATCTCTTACCGTCAGGTGGTGCAAACTCCATCTGAATCTCTTTTACCGTCAGGTGGCGCAAACTCCATCTGAAAGCCCACTCTGCTGAGCAGGTCACAGAATTGCGCAGGCAAGCGCTGGTACATTCGCTGAGAAGAGCTAGACACCTGCAACTGCCTCTTCATGAGGTCAAAGACCTGCTTCAGAGCTTTGTTCTCCACCTTCTCAACCTGTAACGCATCAGCCATGGACATATTTGATGAATTATCAGGTAGTAAATATCACAGATTGCACCTTTAATGTTATCTGTTGTTTCTTGTGACACTCACCCTGACAATTTGAAGCCCGGGAAAATGTTGTTGTCTTTCTTTATAGTCAGAACTGTTGTCATCTACAGGCTTCCTTGGGGAACTAGTGGGAGATTGCTTGCCCATGAAACTCAACTCTTCTTTTGCAAAATCCTCTTGGACTTTGCAGCACAGGGCTTCCACCTCTTACAGAGCAGCTTTGAACCATCTAGAAGCCCCCTGGATGGTCACTCCAAAGTGGCCATCTTTAAAGTTCTCCTCGATGGAAACTTCCCTCTTGGTCTGAAGAGAAAGAAGCACATCACACTCCCTCTGGCCAAAGTGCTGGATGAAATTGTTGTGAATGGTGATTACGTTCTTCGAGGCAGGGTTCAAAACATCAAAATACCAGCGTCTGGCCTCCTTCAATGTCTCATGATAGGCACTGCAGAGCTTGATAAACGGTTGAATACTTTTCCTTGCATATCTGGAGTCGGAATGGACCGTTGCATGCTTAAATCCTTAAAAATGAGACATAGAAGAAGAATTTAATTCAAAATACTGTAAGAAACACTGTAAGAAACACTAAGAAATACTGTAAGAAATACTGTAGGAAATACTGTAAGAAATACTGTAGGAAATACTAATAATCCCGATCATGGTACTCTTTCAGTGTTTTAACAATGACGTCTGCACAGAGAGGCAAGGGAAAGTTGAACAGGCCAGAACTGATGGCCACAAACTGCAGCTTCTCTTGATTTACCATCTTTAGAATGCTTATTACAGTCTTTGTGAGTTCTGGCACAGCATCATCAATATTATATTGCATTGGTTTGTATGGAAGGCATGGACCCACAGCATGAATGATCTTCTTGCACGGTAAGCGTCCAGGTTCGGCAACGATGGCATCTCCCGTTGACAACTTTCCGTAAAGCTTTGTGTACTGGTCACTCTCTCGCTGGATATCCGGGCCTCCGGCATCACACAGCGCCCTGGCGAGACCTCCCACATGGTGGAGATTCACATTGGCAGAATTGATCACAGCATCTGCTTTATGAGTGGTAAAGTCATCTTTCCTTACTGATACTTTGAGGCCCTTTGACAGCTGGGTAGAAAACCTTTCCTCACCTGGCATCTTGAACTTCCTTGTACCTGCACCGGCATCAACACCATGGAGCACAGCAGTACATCCAAACTTGCTTTGCAGGACATATGTCAGAGCTGGCCCGCATTGGTCCAGGATGCTCACCATCTCCTCCAGAGGGATAGTCTCGGACCTGGCCATTGCTCACACAGAAAAGGGAATATTGATCTGAGGAATGAGGAGAACATTTAAGATCAATTCAAGATGGAATCTGCGCCACTGTCGTTGTTATTGTTATTGTTTTGTTGACCAAGCGGAGGTGAGGAGCGTCGTGCAACGTGGTGAAACAAAAAAACTACATACTCTGCTGTTCTATCACATGTCCCATGATGCAATGATGTCTGAGGGGGGAAAACACAGTGTTGGTTGTTTGAAGTAACTTCTTTGTAGTTGTTATACCACAAACGGACGTGGCAGTTTCACCATTAACTATTCAAATAAAATAAAATAAAATGTTATTTGTCACATGCGCCGAATACACAGGTGTAGACCTTACAGTGAAATGCTTACTTACAAGCCCTTAACCAACAATGCAGTTTTAACAAAAATAAAAACAATTATAAATAAAGAGCAGCAGTAAAATAACAGTAGGGAGGCTATATACAGGGGGTTCCGGTACAGAGTCAATGTGCAGGGGCAGCAGTTGGTCAAGGTAATTGAGGTAATATGTACAGTACCAGTCAAAAGTTTGGACACACCTACTCATTCCATTTTACTATCTTTTACATTGTAGAATAATAGTGAAGACATCAAAACTATGAAATAACCCATATGGAATCATGTAGTAACCAAAGAAGTGTTAAACAAATCAAATTATATTTTCTATTTGAGTTTCTTCAAATAGCCGACCCATTGCCTTGATGACAGCTTTGCACACTGTCACGGTTTCGGCCGAGGCTGCCTCTCTCCCTTGTTCGGGCAGGCTTCGGCGTTCGTCGTCTCCGGAATTCTAGCTGCCACCGTTCTATGTTCTGTGTTTCCTGTTTGATTAGTTTTGTCTGTTAGCCACACCTGTTTTGTGTTAGGTCTCATTATGCACCCTATTTAGTTCCCTGTTTGTGTGTATAGTGTTGTGTGTAATTGTCGCTTGTCAGATGGTTGCGTAGCTGTGTTATTTTTCCAGTACGCCAGGATTAGTAGTGTCCTCCTCTGTTTAGGAGAGTTTTGCGCACTGTGTTTTCGTGCGATCGTGTGTTGACGCCTGTGCGCGTCTGTTTGGCATCCTGCCGTTTGTGGATTATTTTGCATAGTAAAGTCTTGTTGGACTGTACCTCTGCTTCTGCGCCTGATTCCCCACCACACCATCACTACATCGTTGACAGAATTACACACCTTAAACATGGAATCAGCGGGAGCCGAAGCAGCGCCGACGAGACTGGAGGTCCAGGTTCGGGAGCAACAGGAACAGATCCTCCAGATGGGAACCGCCCTGCAGGAGGTAATCACCACGCTCCGAGGCTGGGGCGCACCTCCAACACCTTCCTCACCGCCAGCCCAGCCAGCACCATCGGCCAGCCTGCCCATTCCAGCGCCAGAACACAGAGGGATCCGACTCGCTCTCCCGAGGGCCTACGACGGAACCGCGGCTGGGTGTCAGGGATTCCTCCTCCAGGTGGAGTTGTACCTGGCCACCGTACACCCGGCACCCTCGGGGCATGAGAGCGTGTCTGCCCTGATATCCTGCCTGTCCGGGAAGGCGTTGGAATGGGCCAACGCGGAGTGGAGGAAGATCGACGCCGCGAGTATCACCTACGACGAGTTCTCCCGCCGCTTTAGGGCGGTGTTCGACCATCCCCCGGAGGGGAAAGCGGCGGGGGAGCGTCTGGTCTTCCTCCGGCAGGGGAGGAGGAGTGCTCAGGAATTCGCGCTTGAATTCCGTACTCTAGCGGCTGATGCAGGGTGGAATGAGCGGGCCCTCGTCGATATATATCGATGTAGCCTAAGAGAGGACGTCCGTAGGGAGCTGGCCTGTAGGGACACCAGTCTCTCTTTCGACCAGCTGGTCGACATGTCAATCAGGTTAGATAACCTATTGGCCACCCGCGGACGTCCTGAGGGGGGTCCGTCCATTTCACCCTCCAGCGCATCCGAGCCGTGTCCTATGGAGCTCGGGGGCGCTGGCGCTAGAGATAGGAGGAGTCGGCAGGTGAGGGGGTCCATCCACTGCACCAACTGTGGTCGGGGAGGACACACCGCGGCTAGGTGCTGGGGATGGCCTCCTCGGGGAGATGACGACAGGTCCCGCACTGGGGATTCCCTCCAGGTGAGTAGGCGCCCCACTCACCCAGAGCTCACTGTTGCCCATTTTTGTATGCCTGTGCGTTTTCCGCAGGTGGCACCTCATTCCCAGTATAAGGCGCTGGTAGATTCAGGCGCGGCTGGGAATTTTATTGATAAGAAGTTTTGTTTAGAGTTAGGGTTTCCCCTTCTCCCTGTTGATGTTCCTTTTCCCGTTCACGCCCTAGATAGTCGTCCGTTGGGTACGGGCTTAATCAGGGAGGTCACGGCGCCACTTAGGATGTGTGCGCAGGGGAGTCATCAGGAGATAATTCAACTGTTTCTGATTGACTCTCCTGCGTATCCGGTGGTGCTGGGCATGCCCTGGTTAAGTACCCATAACCCCGTTATTTCGTGGCAGGAGAGGGCTCTGATGGAGTGGTCTGCTCAGTGTGTGGGTAGATGTTTGGGCGTTTCCATAGGGGCTACCTCGGTGGAGAGTCCAAACCAGGTGCCCGCATTGCACATTCCACCTGAGTATGGGGATTTGGCTATTGCGTTTAGTAAGGCGAGGGCGACGCGGTTGCCACCCCATAGGCAGGGGGATTGTGCGATAGACCTTCAGGCAGGAGCTGCGCTCCCACGGAGTCATGTGTATCCTCTGTCTCAGGAGGAGAAGAAAGCTATGGAGGTTTACATAGACGAATCACTGAGACAAGGATACATACGGCCGTCCACTTCCCCCGCGTCCTCGAGTTTCTTTTTCGTGAAGAAAAAGGATGGGGGTTTGCGTCCGTGCATCGATTACCGTGGTCTCAATCAGATTACGGTGAAGTATAGTTATCCACTCCCGCTGATTGCGACCATGACTGAGTCGTTGCATGGGGCGCGTTTCTTCACGAAATTAGATCTCAGGAGCGCGTACAACTTGGTGCGCATCAGGAAGGATGATGAATGGAAAACAGCCTTTAGTACCACCTCGGGCCATTACGAGTATCTAGTCATGCCATACGGGTTGATGAATGCTCCGTCAGTTTTCCAATCATTCGTGGATGAGATCTTCAGGGACATGCAGGGACAGGGAGTCGTGGTGTACATAGATGACATTCTCGTGTACTCACCTACCCGTGTCGAGCATGTGGCCCTGGTGCGCAGGGTGTTGCGGAGGCTGGTGGAGCACGACCTGTATGTGAAGGCAGAGAAGTGTCTGTTTTTCCAGGAGTCGATTTCCTTTTTGGGGTATCAGTTGTCTGCGTCAGGGGTGAAGATGGAGGTAGACCGAGTGTCAGCCGTGCGTAATTGGCAAACACCAACCACTGTGAAAGAGGTGCAGCAGTTTTTGGGGTTTGCGAATTACTACCGGAGGTTTATCCGGGGTTTTGGGCAAGTGGCAGCTCCCATCACGTCTCTCTTAAAGGGGGGCCCGGTGCGTCTGCAGTGGTCAGTCGAGGCGAACAGGGCGTTTGAGAAGCTGAAGGACCTGTTCACCTCGGCTCCGGTGCTGGCGCATCCGGATCCCTCTTTACCATTTCAGGTAGAGGTGGACGCGTCTGAGGCCGGTATTGGCGCCGTGCTTTCACAACGGTCAGGCGCGCCACCTAAACTCCGCCCCTGTGCCTTCTATTCCAAGAAGCTCAGCCCGGCGGAGCGAAATTATGACGTAGGGGACAGGGAGCTGTTAGCTGTGGTACAGGCCCTTAAGGTGTGGAGGCACTGGCTTGAGGGGGCTCAACACCCTTTCCTCATTTTGACGGACCACCGTAACCTGGAGTACATCCGGGCAGCGAGGAGGCTGAACCCTCGACAGGCTAGATGGAGTATGTTTTTGACCCGTTTCTCTTTTAAGATCACCTACATCCCTGGGTCACAAAACGGTAAGGCAGATGCGCTGTCTCGGCGGTATGACGGGGAGGAGAGGTCCGTGGAGCCCACTCCCATACTGCCGGAGTCGTGTCTAGTGGCACCGGTGGTGTGGGAGCTCGATTCTGAGCTCGAGCGGGCATTACGCACCGACCCTAGTCCACCACAATGCCCGGAGGGTCGGAAGTATGTTCCGCTCGAGTGTCGGGATCGATTGATCTATTGGGCTCACACGTCACCCTCCTCTGGACATCCGGGTATCGGCCGGACAGTGCACTGTCTTAGTGCCAAATATTGGTGGCCCACGTTGGCCAGGGATGTGAGGGTTTATGTTTCCTCCTGCTCGGTGTGCGCCCAGTGTAAGGCGCCTAGACATCTGCCTAGGGGTAAGTTACTGCCCCTGCCCGTTCCACAACGACCATGGTCCCACCTCTCGGTGGATTTTATAACTGACCTTCCCCTCTCTCAAGGGAATACTACACTCCTGGTCGTTGTGGACCGGTTCTCTAAGGCCTGTCGTTTGCTCCCCATGCCGGGTCTTCCTACTGCCCTACAGACCGCCGAAGCACTATTCACTCATGTGTTCCGGCACTACGGGGTGCCCGAGGACATTGTGGCTGACCGGGGTCCCCAATTCACCTCCAGAGTCTGGAGAGCTTTTATGGAGCGGTTGGGGGTCTCGGTGAGCCTCACCTCGGGTTACCACCCGGAGAGTAATGGGCAGGTGGAACGCGTAAACCAGGATGTGGGCAGGTTTCTCAGAACATACTGCCGGGACCGGCCGGAGGAGTGGGCGAGATATGTGCCCTGGGCCGAGATGGCACAGAACTCTCTCCGCCACTCCTCCACCCAACTAACCCCTTTTCAGTGTGTTTTAGGGTACCAGCCGGTTCTGGCACCATGGCATGAGAGCCAGATCGAGGCCCCCGCTGTGGATGAGTGGGTGCGGCGCTCGGAGGAGACGTGGAACGCTGCACACGTCCATCTGCAGCGTGCCATACGTCGACAGAAGACGAGCGCCGACCTACACCGCAGTGAGGGGCCTGTGTACGCACCTGGAGATCGAGTCTGGCTCTCTGCCAGAAACCTGCCCCTCCGCCTGCCCTGTCGGAAACTGGGTCGGCGGTTTGTGGGGCCATTTAAAGTCCTGAGAAGGTTGAACGAGGTATGTTATAGATTACAGTTACCAGTTGAGTATAAGTGTATTAACCCCTCGTTCCATGTGTCCCTTCTCAGGCCGGTGGTAGCAGGCCCACTCCAAGAACATGAGATCTTGGAGACCCCCCCGCCCCCGTTGGACATCGAGGGGGCACCGGCGTACACCGTGAGATCCATCTTGGATTCTAGACGTCGGAGAGGGGGTCTTCAGTATCTAGTGGAGTGGGAGGGGTACGGTCCGGAGGAGCGGTGCTGGGTGCCGAGGAGAGACATCTTGGACCCGTCGCTCCTGACGGAATTCCATCGGGGGTATCCGACGCGCCCTGCGCCGCGGCCTCCGGGTCGTCCCCAAGGCCGGAGTCGGCGCGCGTCTGGAGCCGCGCGTCAAGGGGGGGGTACTGTCACGGTTTCGGCCGAGGCTGCCTCTCTCCCTTGTTCGGGCAGGCTTCGGCGTTCGTCGTCTCCGGAATTCTAGCTGCCACCGTTCTATGTTCTGTGTTTCCTGTTTGATTAGTTTTGTCTGTTAGCCACACCTGTTTTGTGTTAGGTCTCATTATGCACCCTATTTAGTTCCCTGTTTGTGTGTATAGTGTTGTGTGTAATTGTCGCTTGTCAGATGGTTGCGTAGCTGTGTTATTTTTCCAGTACGCCAGGATTAGTAGTGTCCTCCTCTGTTTAGGAGAGTTTTGCGCACTGTGTTTTCGTGCGATCGTGTGTTGACGCCTGTGCGCGTCTGTTTGGCATCCTGCCGTTTGTGGATTATTTTGCATAGTAAAGTCTTGTTGGACTGTACCTCTGCTTCTGCGCCTGATTCCCCACCACACCATCACTACATCGTTGACACACACTCTTGGCATTCTCTCAACCAGCTTCACCTGGAATGCTTTTCCAACAGTCTTGAAGGAGTTCCCACATATGCTGAGCACTTGTTGGCTGCTTTTCCTTCACTCTGCGGTCCAACTCATCCCAAACCATCTCAATTGGGTTGAAGTCGGGGGATTGTGGAGGCCAGGTCTTTTGATGCAGCACTCCATCACTCTCCTTCTTGGTAAAATAGCCCTTACACAGCCTGGAGGTGTGTTGGGTCATTGTCCTGTTGAAAAACAAATGATAGTCCCACTAAGCCCAAACCAGATGAGATGACGTATCGCTGCAGAAATGCTGTGGTAGCCATGCTGGTTAAGTGTGCCTTAAATTCTAAATAAATCACAGACAGTGTCACCAACAAAGCATCCCCATACCATAACACCTCCTCCTCCATGCTTTACGGTGGGAAATACACATGTGGAGATCATCCGTTCACACATGGCGGTTGGCACCAAACATTTAACATTTGGAATCCAGACCAAATGACACATTTCCACCAGTCTAATGTCCATTGCTCATGTTTCTTGGCCCAAGCAAGTCTCTTCTTCTTATTGGTGTCTAAAGTGGTTTCTTTGCATCAATTCGACCATGAAGCCCTGATTCACGCAGTCTCCTCTCAACAGTTGATGTTGAGATGTGTCTGTTACTTGAACTCTGTGAAGCATTTATCTGGGTGTCACGATCGTTGAGAGACAGGTCATACCAAGGTGCAGCGTGGTATGCGTACATATTTATTAATGAAGATAAACACTTGACAAAACAACAAAAGCAACGTAACGTGAAGTCCTATGAGCTATACTCAGAACAAGCCTAACAGGAACACAAACACGAGTCAAGATCCCACAACTAAGGTAGGCAACCAGGCTACCTAAGTATGATCCCCAATCAGAGACAACAAGCGACAGCTGCCTCTGATTGGGAATCACACCCGGCCAAACATAGAAATACACATACTAGATCCTAAACATAGAATCTAATAACATAGATCTCAAACTGAACTCACACCCTGACCCAACCAACAAGAGTTCTCTAGGTCAGGGCGTGACAGTACCCCCCCCCCCCCCCCAAAGGTGCGTACTCCGGCCGCGCCAACCTGATTCATTAGGGGAGGGTCCGGGTGGGCATTCAGCCTCGGAGGCGGCTCCGGCTCCGGGATGACGACCTCTCCCTCTCTGCATCCCCGTTGCGCCCCTGGTCTGGTCTGGACCTCGGCGCGATGCTTCCCCTCTCCTTCCTCCCGCGATGCACCAAGCCCTGTCTGGACCCTGGTGTGGGAGGCCCCGACCCTGGAGAGGGGCTGACTTCTGGGTCTGGAGTGGAACCGCTGACTGAAGCGGGACTGGGCACCGGTGGAGCGGACTGCTCTGGCTCCGGAGTGGAGCCGCTGACTGGAGCTGGACTGGGCACCGGTGGAGCAGACTGCTCTGGCTCCGGAGTGGAACCGCTGACCGGATCGGGACTGGGCACCGGTGGAGCGGACTACTCTGGCTCCGGAGTGGAGCCGCTGACTGGAGCTGGACTGGGAACACGCACCACTGGTTTGGTGCGAGGAGCAGGCACGGGCCGTGCCGGACTGGATACACGCACCACTGGTTTGGTGCGGGGAGCAGGTACGGGGCGTACCGGGCTGGCGACACGCACCACGGGTTTGGTGCGGGGAGCAGGTACGGGCCGTACTGGACTGGATATGCGCACCACTGGTTTGGTGCGGGGAGCAGGTACGGGGCGTACCGGGCTGGCAACACGCACCACTGGTTTGGTGCGGGGAGCAGGTACGGGCCGTACTGGACTGGATACGCGCACCACTGGTTTGGTGCGGGGAGCAGTTACGGGGCTTACCGGGCTGGCGACACGCACCACTGGTTTGGTGCGGTGTGTACCGGGCTGGCAACACGCACCACTGGTTTGGTGCGGGGAGCAGGTACGGGCCGTACTGGACTGGATACGCGCACCACTGGTTTGGTGCGGGGAGCAGGTACGGGGCTTACCGGGCTGGCGACACGCACCACTGGTTTGGTGCGGGGAGCAGGTACAGGGCTTACCGGGCTGGCGACACGCACCACTGGTTTGGTGCGGGGAGCAGGTACGGGCCGTACGAGGCTGGAGACACGCACCACTGGTTTGGTGCGGGGAGCAGGTACAGGGCGTCCCGGGCTGGCGACACGCACCACTGGTTTGGTGCGGGGAGCAAGTACGGGGCTTACCGTACTTGCTTACCGGGTAAGCCCCGTACTTGCTCCCCGCACCAAACCAGTGGTGCGTGTCGCCAGCCCGGGACGCCCTGTACCTGCTCCCCGCACCAAACCAGTGGTGCGTGTCTCCAGCCTCGTACGGCCCGTACCTGCTCCCCGCACCAAACCAGTGGTGCGTGTCGCCAGCCCGGTAAGCCCTGTACCTGCTCCCCGCACCAAACCAGTGGTGCGTGTCGCCAGCCCGGTAAGCCCCGTACCTGCTCCCCGCACCAAACCAGTGGTGCGTGTCGCCAGCCCGGGACGCCCTGTACCTGCTCCCCGCACCACTTTCGCACGACACGTGCGGGGCGCTGGCACAGGACGCACTGGGCTGGGAATGCGCACTGGCGACACAGTGTGTATCTCCGCATACCTAGGTTCCTCAATAAACACACACTCCTTTTGTTGCCTGACCAGCTCCTCTCTCCGTGCCTCCACTATTTCCTTCTCCCTACGGGCCTCCTGCAGCGCCTCCTCTTTAAGGGAGCTCTCCTGCTCTATTCTCCCTATCAGCCCCCGTGTTAGCCTTTCATATAGCCTATTGAGGTAGTTTGCTAGTAACTGCCTTCTTATCAACATAATACAGCCTTTCATATAGCCTATTGTGTTAGTATGCTAGTAACTGCCTTCTTACCAACATAATACAGACTTTCATATAGCCTATTGTGGTAGTTTGCTAGTAACTGCCTTTTTATCAACATATTACAGACTTTCATATAGCCTATTGAGGTGGTTTTCTAGTAACTGCCTTCTTATCAACATAATACAGTCTTTCATATAGCCTATTGAGGTAGTTTGCTCGTACCTGCCTACATGTACATAGCCTTCACAAAGTGTTCACACCACTTGACGTTTTCCACATTTTGTTGTGTTACAGTCTGAATTTTAAATGGATTACATTGAGATCTTGTTGGTCACTGGCCTACACACAATACCCCATAATATCAAAGTGGAATACGTTTTTTTTTTTTTTGTACAAGTTAATACAAAATGATATAAACACAACATTTAAAGTGTTGGTCCCATGTTTCATGAGCTGAAATAGAAGTTCGTAGAAATGTTCCATACACAGAAAAAGCGTATTTCTCTCAAATTTTGTTCACAAATTTGTTTACATCCCTGTTAGTGAGCATTTCTCCTTTTCCAAAATAATCCATCCACCTGACAGGTGTGGCATATCAAGAAGCTGATTAAACAGCATAATCATTACAATGTCCACCGGAGCTGTTGCCAGATAATGAATGTTCATTTCTGTACCATAAGCCACCTCCAATGTTGTTTTTAAGAATTTTGCAGTACGTCCAACCGGCCTCACAATCGCAGACCACGTGTATGGCGTCATGTTGGCGAGCGGTTTGCTGATGTCAACGTTGTAAACAGAGTACCCCATGGTGGCGATGGGGTTATGGGGCAGGCATAAGCTACGGACAACGAACACAACTGCATTTTATCAATGGCAATTTGAATGCACAAAGATACCGTGACGAGATCCTGAGGCCCATTGTGAGGCCCATTTTTTTCAAGGTATCTGTGACCAACAGATACATATCTGTATTCCCAGTCATGTGAAATCCGTAGATTAGGGCCTAATGAATTTATTTCAATTGACTGATTTCCTTCTATGAAGTGTAACTCTTTGAAAATGTTGTATGTTGCTTATACAGTGAGGGAAAAAAGTATTTGATCCCCTGCTGATTTTGTACGTTTGCCCACTGACAAAGAAATGATCAGTCTATAATTTTAATGGTAGGTTTATTTGAACAGTGAGAGACAGAATAACAACAAAAAAATCCAGAAAAACGCATGTAAAAAATGTTATAAATTGATTTGCATTTTAATGAGGGAAATAAGTATTTGACCCCCTCGCAATCAGAAAGATTTCTGGCTCCCAGGTGTCTTTTATACAGGTAACGAGCTGAAATTAAGAGCACACCTGTATAAAAGACACCTGTCCACAGAAGCAATCAATCAATCAGATTCCAAACTCTCCACCATGGCTAAGACCAAAGAGCTCTCCAAGGATGTCAGGGACAAGATTGTAGACCTACACAAGGCTGGAATGGGCTACAAGACCATCGCCAAGCAGCTTGGTGAGAAGGTGACAACAGTTGGTGCGATTATTCACAAATGGAAGAAACACAAAGAACTGTCAATCTCCCTCAGCCTGGGGCTCCATGCAAGATCTCACCTCGTGGAGTTGCAATGATCATGAGAACGGTGAGGAATCAGCCCAGAACTACACGGGAGGATCTTGTCAATGATCTCAAGGCAGCTGGGAACATAGTCACCAAGAAAACAATTGGTAACACACTACGCCGTGAAGGACTGAAATCCTGCAGCACCCGCAAGATCCCCCTGCTCAAGAAAGCACATATACAGGCCCATCTGAAGTTTGCCAATGAACATCTGAATGATTCAGAGGAGAACTGGGTGAAAGTGTTGTGGTCAGATGAGACCAAAATAGAGCTCTTTGGCATCAACTCAACTCGCCGTGTTTGGAGGAGGAGGAATGCTGCCTATGACCCCAAGAACACCATCCCCACCGTCAAACATGGAGGTGGAAACACTATGCTTTGGGGGTGTTTTTCTGCTAAGGGGACAGGACAACTTCACCGCATCAAAGGGACGATAGACGGGGCCATGTACCGTCAAATCTTGGGTGAGAACCTCCTTCCCTCAGCCAGGGCATTGAAAATGGGTCATGGATGGGTATTCCAGCATGACAATGACCCAAAACACATGGCCAAGGCAACAAAGGAGTGGCTCAAAAAGAGGCACATTAAGGTTCTGGAGTGGCCTAGCCAGTCTCCAGACCTTAATCCCATAGAAAATCTGTGGAGGGAGCTGAAGGTTCGAGTTGCCAAACGTCAGCCTCGAAACCTTAATGACTTGGAGAAGATCTGCAAAGAGGAGTGGGACAAAGTCCCTCCTGAGATGTGTGCAAACCTGGTGGCCAACTACAAGAAACGTCTGACCTCTGTGATTGCCAACAAGGGTTTTGCCACCAAGTACTAAGTCATGTTTTGCAGAGGGGTCAAATACTTATTTCCCTCATTAAAATGCAAATCAATTTACAACATTTTTTACATGCGTTTTTCTGGATTTTTTTGTTGTTATTCTGTCTCTCACTGTTCAAATATACCTACCATTAAAATTATAGACTAATCATTTCTTTGTCAGTGGGCAAACGTACAAAATCAGCAGGGGATCAAATACTTTTTTCCCTCACTGTATATTTTTGTTCAGTGTATTTATATATAATTGATTTTAAATCACGTCCTTAGCTAGTTAGATTACAACTGTTGTTGTATCTGAACATAAACATTAAACTCAAGACTGGAGAGCAGACCTAGATGAACTCAAATTAGATCAAACCTACAGTACCAGTCAAAGGTTTGGACACACCTACTCATTCAAGGGTTTTTCTTTGTTTTTACTATTTTCTACATTGTAGAATATTAGTGAAGACATCAAAACTATGAAATAACACCACATGGAGTCACGTAGTAACCAAAAAAGTGATAAACAAATAAAAACATATTTTATATTTGAGATTCTTCAAAAAGCCACCCTTTGCCTTTATGACAGCTTTGCACACTCTTGGCTGGTACTGTAGATTAACTCAAACTAGAGCAGACCTAGATGAACTCAAACTAGATCAAATAAAGTATCAAGTTGTTAATTGTGAGCTAGATTCGGGCATATTCCTTCCAAGAGAGTCAGACCTACAAAAATATACATCACAGACTAGATCTAACTTGTTTAGTAAGAACAGACAAGATGACAAAAAAGCACATCATAAAACGTGTTTACAGTACCTGGTGTCTTAAAATAAATTTAATCTTTTTTTTTCTGGTGCTTGATGTCTGTCTAGATCTTTATGAGGCCGTGTGAGAGGTTGATTGTGTGTGTGTGTGTGTGTGTGTGTGTGTTTGTGTGTGTCATAATTTACTCTGGGGGCAGGACTAACCATGAAGATCCCAGAGTATTCAGGAAATGAAACTGAAAGCAAAAATAGATAAGATCTTGCTACCATGGAAAGGTAAATACCTGTCAATTTGTGGGAAAATCACCCTGATTAACTCTTTAGTTTTATCCCAGTTTACCTATATGCTTATGGTCTTGCCTACGCCTAGCGAACAGTTTTTTAAATTATATGAGAACAAAAATATTCCATTTTATTTGGAACGGCAAGCCAGACAAAATTAAACAGGCCTATTTATATAATGAATATGAATTCGGAGGACAGAAATTATTAAATATTAAAGCATTAGACCTATCACCAAAAGCTTCAGTCATACAAAAGTTATACTTAAATCTGAACTGGTTCTCTAGCAAATTAGTAAAATTGTCTCACCCAATGTTCAAGAATGGCCTTTTTCCCTTTATTCAGATTACAACCTCTCACTTTCAGTTATTTGAAAAGGAAATAATCTCCCAAATATCACTATTTCTAAAACAAGCCATAGAAAGTTGGTTGCAATTTCAATTTAATCCTCCAGAAACGACAGAACAAATAATGCAACAAATATTGTGGTTAAACTCAAATATACTAATTGATAAAAAAAACTGTTTTTGAGTCATGTCGCACATGCAGCTAACAAAAACATATGGAAATGTCTGCTCTACCCAAAAGTACAACCAAATAATTGCAGCATTACCGCAAAAATTGAAGAGGAAAGTGGATGGGGGAAAAAGTAAGGAACTTGTCTGTCGGCCTTGCATTAAAGAACATAATTGGTTAAAGAAAACCGTGATAAATAAAAAAGTATACCAGTTTAATTTAAGGACCAAAAGATTGACAGCCGTCCCATTAGATTGCAAAGTAGTTGGGAAGATATTTTTGACGTACCAATTCCATGGCATAGTGTTTATGAACTGATACGCAAAACGACGCCGGATTCAAAACTTTGCATTTTTCAATTTAAATTATTATATAAAATTATTGCAACCGATAGAATGTTATTTATATGGGGGATACAATCTTCCCAGCTCTGCAGATTTTGCTGCGAAGAGACAGAATCATTAGATAATTTGTTTTGGTACTGTCCATTTGTAGCTTGTTTTTGGACACAGGTCCAGGAATAGCTAAAGGATTGCAATATTTACCTGGAGCTAACCCTGCAGATAGCATTACTGGGTGATCTGAAAAGTCGTAGTCAATCGATCACTAATATAATAATACTGTTAGCAAAAATGTTTATTTTCAATTTACAATCTGTAGAAACAATGAGAATAGAAAGGTTCAGAACTTTTGTAAAACATCACAGTACAGTTGAAAAATATATGGCAAATAGAAATCCAATATGGATGGTGTTAAGAGATAGATGGGTGGTGTTGAATGGAGTTGAAGGATGGGACTAATAACAACTAACAAAAAATAATAACAAGATAACTAATAATGTAAGCATACTGTGTCCATAATAATAATATGCCATTTAGCAGACGCTTTTATCCAAAGCGACTTACAGTCATGCGTGCATACATTTTTGTGTATGGGTGGTCCCGGGGATCGAACCCACTATCTTGGCGTTACAAGCGCCGTGCTCTACCAGCTGAGCTACAGAGGACCACATAAGTATATAGGTATTAATAAGTATATAGGTTGTAGGTTGGGAGCTTTTGTGAAAGAGCTCAGTTAGAAAGATATGGCATATAGAAGCAAACCGGATGGACATCATGAAAATGATCGGAGAGGTTGAGGGTAGAGGAAGTTCAGGAGTAAAAACAAACAAAATAGAATTATTGTAAAATTGACTGTGTCCATAAAATATATATAGTATGTATAAACTGGAAGTAGAGGCCTAAGCGTTGTTGTTCACTAGTTTACTCCAATTAGGGAAAGGGTGGTGGGGTTGGAAGATAATAAAGGGAAATATATTTTTTTAAAGGATGTATATGTGTATGTATATATATATATGCATATATATATTTGCGAGAAGAAAAAACATATGGGGGATTGGAAGTGATGCAGACAATTACATTGATGGAAGTTACAATCTATCTGCAATATTAAAGCTGATATACCCCCTAAAAAAAGAATACTTGTAAATAATATGTTTTTTAGTGTTTCATTTATCGTCTTTTAATCTACAGTCTAAACTTTATATGACCTTTGTATTCAAGCCTATACAGCACATTCCACTGGGCAAAAACTGGTTGAATCAACATTGTTTCCATGTCATAACAAAAAAACAGTTTGGATTTGCAAAAAGTCATCGACGTAAGGGAAGTTTGTATTTTTTCACCTAACTTTTAACATAAATCCAATGACAGGGTGACATTTTTGGTTGAATTTAGGTTAGTAGCTCAACCGAATGTAAATCAAAACTAGACGTTGAACTGATGTCTGTGCCCAGTGGGAATAGTGTCTGATTCTACTTCCTTAAAATGGTAGTTCATATTTAATTTGACCAGTTGAGTAACTTGACAAAGACTCTTAGTGAGGTTATGCTATTTCCTGTTTCATCACTAATAACACATTTCACATTTCTTCACAGCAGTCAACGTTACATTTTTTCTGCAGCCAGTACTCTCCACAGTGGTCAACACTGTAAGAGAAGGAGAACAGTGATTCAGTAAAACACACTGATATCAGTTCAAATATTGTTTGTTGGATATATGGTTATAACTAACCCAGGAAACCTGAACCAAAATTGTCAATGTCACACATGCATTGACACAAACTCCACAAACCCTCACCACATACTTGAGTTTCTCCAATCTCTAGTGTGGATCCTCCAGTCCAGCAGAGAGCTGCTTCGCTCCTGACTCTCCTGGGATATTGTAGCTCAGGTCCAACTCTCTCGGGTAGGAGGGGTTTGACCTCAGAGCTGAGGCCAGAGAAGCACAGCCTTTCTGTGTGACCAGACAGTGTGACAACCTGCAGAGTTTATCACATTTTTCACCCTCTAGTGGTGAAAAGGGAAATGGCAGGTGACATTTGCATGTAAAAAATGACCTGATAAAAATAATATTACAATCACATAATTATATAACTAAAAACATTTAATAAGAAAGCATCTTGAAAATAAAAATAAATGATATCAAACTATTGTGTATTTCTTCCTCTTCCAAACATGAATTTGCAGTTAGGTAACTATGACATTTAAATTCAGCTGAGACCAAACTCATTAGTCTGATAGTCCTCTATAAATACCTGTAGATCACATAATGAACTATCCCCTTTAGTGAACAAATACAGACTACTGACCTCAGTGTCTCCAGTTTACAGTGTGGATTCTCCAGTCCAGCACAGAGCAGCTCCACTCCTGAATCCTGCAGGTTGTTGTCACTTAAGTCCAACTCTCTTAGGTTTGAGGTTGAGTTGAAAGCTGAAGCCAAATCGTCACAGCATTTCACAGTTAGGTTACACCCATTAAGCCTTTGAAAAGTAAAACACAATGAACATGAATTTAGACAACTGTGTGTACTGTGTACATGTAGCAGAACATTTGAGAATGAGCAATGAATATGTAATATGATCATGTGTATTCTAACTGATGATATATACAGTACCAGTCAAAAGTTTGCACACACCTACTCATTCAAGAGATTTTCTTTATTTTTACCATTTAATAGAATAATAGTGAAGACATCAAAACTATGAAATAACACATACGGAGTCATGTACAGTGAGGGAAAAAAGTATTTGATCCCCTGCTGATTTTGTACGTTTGCCCACTGACAAAGAAATGATCAGTCTATCATTTTAATGGTAGGTTTATTTGAACAGTGAGCGACAGAATAACAACAACAAAATCCAGAAAAACGCATGTCAAAAATTTTATAAATTGATTTGCATTTTAATAAGGAAATAAGTATTTGACCCCCTCTCAATCAGAAAGATTTCTGGCTCCCAGGTGTCTTTTATAGAGGTAACAAGCTGAGATTAGGAACACACTCTTAAAGGGAGTGCTCCTAATCTCAGTTTGTTACCTGTATAAAAGACACCTGTCCACAGAAGCAATCAATAAATCAGATTCCAAACTCTCCACCATGGCCAAGACCAAAGAGCTCTCCAAGGATGTCAGGGACAAGATTGTAGACCTACACAAGGCTGGAATGGGCTACAAGACCATCGCCAAGCAGCTTGGTGAGAAGGTGACAACAGTTGGTGCGATTATTCACAAATGGAAGAAACACAAAAGAACTGTAAATCTCCCTCAGCCTGGGGCTCCATGCAAGATCTCACCTCGTGGAGTTGCAATGATCATGAGAACGGTGAGGAATCAGCCCAGAACTACACGGGAGGATCTTGTCAATGATCTCAAGGCAGCTGGGAACATAGTCACCAAGAAAACAATTGGTAACACACTACGCCGTGAAGGACTGAAATCCTGCAGCGCCCGCAAGGTCCCCCTGCTCAAGAAAGCACATATACAGGGCCGTCTGAAGTATGCCAATGAACATCTGAATGATTCAGAGGAGAACTGGGTGAAAGTGTTGTGGTCAGATGAGACCAAAATAGAGCTCTTTGGCATCAACTCAAATCGCCGTGTTTGGAGGAGGAGGAATGCTGCCTTTGACCCCAAGAACACCATCCCCACCGTCAAACATGGAGGTGGAAAAATTATGCTTTGGGGGTGTTTTTCTGCTAAGGGGACAGGACAACTTCACCGCATCAAAGGGACGATGGACGGGGCCATGCACAAAAAAAAAAATTATGCACGCATGACTGTAAGTCGCTTTGGATAAAAGCGTCTGCTAAATGGCATATTATTATTATTATTATTTAAATCTTGGGTGAGAACCTCCTTCCCTCAGCCAGGGCATTGAAAATGGGTCGTGGATGGGTATTCCAGCATGACAATGACCCAAAACAAATGGGCAAGGCAACAAAGGAGTGGCTCAAGAAGAAGCACATTAAGGTCCTGGAGTGGCCTAGCCAGTCTCCAGACCTTAATCCCATAGAAAGTCTGTGGAGGGAGCTGGAGGTTTGAGTTGCCAAACGTCAGCCTCGAAACCTTAATGACTTGGAGAAGATCTGCAAAGAAGAGTGGGACAAAATCCCTCCTGAGATGTGTGCAAACCTGGTGGCCAACTACAAGAAACGTCTGACCTCTGTGATTGCCAACAAGGGTTTTGCCACCAAGTACTAAGTCATGTTTTGCAGAGGGGTCAAATACTTATTTCCCTCATTAAAATGCAAATCAATTTATAACATTTTTGACGTGTTTATTTTTTATTTTCTTGTTGTTATTCTGTCTCTCACTGTTCAAATAAACATACCATTAAAATAATAAACTGATCATGTCTTTGTCAGTGGGCAAACGTACAAAATCAGCAGGGGATCAAATACTTTTTTCTCTCACTGTAGTAACCAAAAAAGTGTAAAACAAATTGAAATATATTTTATATTTGAGATTCTTCAAAGTAGCCACCCTTTGCCTTGATGACAGCTTTGCACGCTCTTGGCATTCTCTCAACCAGCTTCATGAGGTAGTCACTTGGAATGCATTTCAATTAACAGGTGTGCCTAGTTAAAAGTTAATTTGTGGGATTTCTTTCCTTCTTTATGCGTTTGAGCCAATCAGGTGTGTTGTGACAAAGCAGGGGTGGTATACAGAAGATAGACGTATTTGGTAAAAGACCAAGTCCATATTATGGCAAGAACAGCTCAAATAAGCAAAGAGAAAGGACAGTTCATCACTACTTTAAGACATGAAGGTCAGTCAATACGGAACATTTCAAGAACTTTCAAAGTTTCTTCAAGTGCAGTCGCAAAAACCATCAAGCGCAATGATGAAACTGGATCTAATGAAGACCCAGAGTTACCACTGCTGCAGAAGATAAGTTCATTTGAGTTACCAGCCTCAGAAATTGCAGCCCAAATAAATGCTTCACAGAGTTCAAGTAACGGACACATCTCAACATCAACTGTTCAGAGGACAATAAGGACTTCATGGTCGAATTGCTGTAAAGAAACCACTACTAAGGGACACCAATAAGAAGAAGAGACTTGCTTGGGCCAAGAAACACGAGCAATGGACATTACTGGTGGAAATCTGTCCTTTGGTCTGATGAGTCCAAATTTGAGATTTTTGGTTCCAACCACCGTGTCTTTGTAAGACGCAGAGTAGGTGAACGGATTATCTCTGCATGTGTAGTTCCCACCGTGAAGCATGGAGGAGGAGGTGTGAAGGTGCTTTGCTGGTGACACTGTCAGTTATTTATTTAGAATTCAAGGCACACTTAACCAGCATGGCTACCACAGCATTCTGTAGCAATACGCCATCACATCTGGTTTGCGCTTAGTGGGACTATCATTTGTTTTTCAACAGGACAATGACCCAACACACCTCCAGGCTGTGTAAGGGCTATTTTACCAAGAAGGAGAGTGATGGAGTGCTGCATCAGATGACCTGGCCTCCACAATCACCCAACCTCAACCCAATTAAGATGGTTTGGGATGAGTTGGACCGCAGAGTGAAGGAAAAGCAGCCAACAAGTGCTCAGCATATGTGGGAACTCCTTCAAGACTGTCGGAAAAGCATTCCAGGTGAAGCTGGTTGAGAGAATGCCAAGAGTGTGCAAAGCTGTCAAGGCAAAGGGGTGGCTATTTCAAGAAAAAACATTTCAAATATATTTTGATTTGTTTAACACTTTTTTGGTTACTACATGATTCCATATGTGTTATTTCATAGGTTTGATGTCTTCACTATTATTCTACAATGTAGAAAATAGTAAAAAATAAAGAAAAACCCTTGAATAAGTAGGTGTGTCCAAACTTTTGACTGGTACTGTATATATATATATATATATATATATATATATATATATATACATACATGTTTAAAATATATATATATATATATATATATATATATATATATTTTTTTTTTTTTTTTTTTTTTTTTACATGTATTTACAGAGCAGTTGTGGAGGCTTTGACCACTGGCAGCAGCCTCAGAAGATCTTCCTCTGATCTGGAGTATTTCTTCAGGTCAAACACATCCAGCTCCTCTTCTGAAGTCAGCAACACAAAGACCAGAGCTGAGCACTGTGCAGGTGAGAGTTTGATTTTGGATAGATTTCCTGAATGCAAGTATCTTTGGATCTCCTCCACTAGAGAATGGTCATTCAGTTCATTCAGGCAGTGGAACATATTGATGCACCTCTCTGAAGATAGAGTGTTCCTGATCTTCTTCTTGATGTACTTTACTGTTTTCTCATGGCACAGTGAGCTGCTTCTTGTCTGTGTCAGTAGGCCATTTAAGTGCTTCTGATTGGACTCTAGTGAGAGGCCCAGAAGGAAACGGAGGAACAGGTCCAGGTGTCCATTCTCACTCTGTAAGGCTTTATCCACTACAATCTTGTGGAAGTTGAAAGCAGGATTCAACGTCAACTTCATTTTAATATTTCTGATGAATTGGTCTTTGGTCATTGGGTTTTCATTGATGTTGTTGAAAGAGAGGAAAACGTATAACGCAGCCAGAAACTCCTGAACACTCAGATGCACGAAGCAGTACACCTTGTTCTGGAACGGCCCATAGTCCTCCCTAAAGATCTGTGTGCACACTCCTGAGTGTACTGAAGCTTCAGTGACGTCAATGCCACACTTTTTCAGGTCTTCCTCATAGAAAATGAGGTTGCCATTTTCTAGCTGGTTAAAAGCAAGTTTCCCCAGTGCCATGAAGCTCTCTTTATGCCGGTGTGGATCTCGCTCACCTTTCTTGTGATATTTCTCATTCATCTGTTTGGTCTGAAATACCAGTAACCCAATAAATAATTGAGTCAGAGTCTTGGGCATCTCCTCATTCTTATCTGTACTCAACACATGCTCCAGAACTGAAGCTAAGATCCAACAGAAGACTGGTATGTGACACATGATGTGGAGGCTCCTTGATGTCTTTATGTGTGAGATGATTCTGTTGGCCAGGTCCTCATCCCTGTATCTGTTCCTGAAGTACTCCTCCTTCTGTGGCTCATTGAACCCTCGTACCTCTGTCACCTGGTCAACACACTCAGGAGGGATGTGATTGGTTGCTGCAGGTCTGGAGGTTATCCAGAGGAGAGCAGGTGGAAGCAGATTCCCATTGATGAGGTTTGTCAGCAGCACGTCCACGGAGGTTGGCTCTGTGACATCACACCAGCTCTTACAGTTGTCGTAGTCGAGGGTCAGTCGGCACTCATCTAGACCATCAAGGACAAACAAAACTTTGTACTCGCTCTCATTGTAGTTTCTTGGTTTTTGCAATTTTGTTAAAATGTGATTCAAAAAGTCCCTCTCAATCACTCTAGTCTCTCTGACACATGTATGTAGAAGTTCCACTAAATTGCACTTTTCCTCCCTCACCAAATTCAGCTCCCGAAAAGGGAGTGAAATAATGAATTGGATATCCTGATTGGCTTTCCCTTCAGCCCAATCCAGAATGAACTTCTGCACAGCAACTGTTTTTCCAATGCCAGCGACTCCTTTTGTCAGCACAGTTCGGATAGGTTTGTCTTTTCCAGATGATTGTTTGAAGATGTCATTGCAGATTATTTTAGCCTCTGGTCTTGCTGGATTCTTGGATGTCATCTCAATCTGTCTCACCTCATGTTCATTATTGACCTCTCCACTTCCTCCCTCTGTGATGTAGAGCTCTGTGTAGATCTCCTTGAGAAGTTGCTTATGGCCCTGCTTTGCCACCCCGTTGAATACATGCTGAAACTTCTCTTTTAGTTTCAGTTTGAGTTCTTGTTGGTACTTCTCAACAACTTCATCCGAAGGACCTGACAATGGTTATAGAATAGTTAGCAAGTAGGCAAACATATGTTGTTCTCTAGATGCTCAACAATACACAATAAACACATTTATTTTAATTTTATTTTACAATATATCTGGTTATTGGAAAAATCTAAGCACATGAAATTAATGCACATTTAAAAGAAAATGGGTAGTTTTACAGGGTTAGCCAATAACAAACTGTATATAACTTATTTTAGAATATATATAGAATTTATTATTTCAACAATACAGTAGAATATATATTTATATGCTCACAAGCACCTATGAATTCTGAGTTACATATTGGACAATCTCTTTCTAGCTTCTCAGCGAGATCGTTACGGCTCATCTTCTTCAGGATCTCCAGTGTGATCTTCACAGCCCCATTTTCCCTGTATTTCTGCACCATCTGATCCACTGTGTCCTGTTTGTCAGATTTCTCCAGCTGGCCCATTGGAATGTGAAGGAAGCCATCCAGCTGGTTTTCTATAGTTAGACGCCACTTAAAGTTCTTCAGCTCCTCAGAGCCAAGATCCTCCAGAATGGCCAGGAGCCGCTCTTTAATAGATGGGGTCATTGTAGGTCAGTGGAGACTGTTAAACAACAGAGCATGTAGCATCATAATCTACACCTCCAGACCAAGGCCCCAACATCTGCACTATTGTGAGAAACAGTACTATTATTATTTGCTATGACTTACATTACTACTATTTTCCACTTAATATTTAGTAAAACATTTAGATGCCGTTGGTGATCTACCCCAGTAGAAAATATGACAAACCATTTAAAATTCTGATGCTCTCTGGTGGCATTTACACATATTGTAAACTACCATTAGATACATTTTGATTTCAAAACAATAAGTCCTACAAACACATACTTAGTCCTGTTAAAAAAAGGTAAGAACCGTGGGATTCTGGTACAACAACGTGACTATGACAGAGCAACAGCAGGTAAAGAAAAGCTACACAAAATACATGTATATTTTATTTTTGGATTTGGTTCCCAAATTGTCCCCAGGTTGGGGAATAAGAGATTTGAAAGTCTAGGTTTGAAATAAAATATATTTTACCAATTACCATTCCAAAAGGAAATAAAAAAATGGTGGTGCAAATTCCCATAGGAACACAGCCATTTTAACCCCTGTAGGTCTAAGCCTTTAGATCGCAATATCTACTAAGCTAACATGTGGATTTGTATTAAGATGGTCATAAAATTGATCATTTAGCCATTTGATTTTGAATTTTAGGATCCCTGTAGGTAAATTTTTTTAATAAAACAATTATTTGATGAAACATTGAATTTGGCCTTTACTGCTATAGCCCATAGAAGCGCATTGAATAACACATTCATAAATGGCAAAACAGACAGTCAAAAAATAAATCATAAGTGTCTGTCCGGAAGATGGCTGCTGTTTTATGGACTCTTAACCAACTGTGCTATTTTGTGTGTTTTTTCGCATTGTTTGTAACTTATTTTGTACATAATGTTGCTGCTACCGTCTCTTATGACCGAAAAGAGCTTCTGGACATCAGAACAGCGATTACTCACCTTGAACTGGACGAATACATTTTAATGAGTCGGACGAGAGGGATTTGCTCCAGACACCCGACAGGGCCCTTATCCCCGTCATTCGCAGTAGAAAGAAAATGAGATATTGCAGGAGATCAGGGTGCCTGGTGAGGAGCCGGTGACGAGTGGCTAATCTGCCTTTGCCATCAATACTATTGGCAAATTTACAATCGCTTGATAATAAAGTGGACGAACTACAGGCACGAATATCCTACCAAAGGGACATTAAAAACTGTAATATCTTATGTTTCACCGAGTCGTGGCTGAACTCGACATGAATAACATACAGCTGGCGGGCTATACACTGTATCGGCAGGATAGAACAGCAGCCTCTGGTAAGACAAGGGGTGGCGGTCTATGTATATTTGTAAACAACAGCTGGTGCACGATATCTAAGGAAGTCTTGAAGTTTTGCTCGCCTGAGGAAGAGTATCTCATGATAAGCTGTAGACCACACTATCTACCAAGAGAGTTTTCATCTATTTTCTTCGTAGCTGTCTATTTACCACCACAAACCGATGCTGGCACTAAGACCGCACTCAATTAACTGTTTATGGCCATAAGCAAACAGGAAAACGCTCATCCAGAGGCGGCACCCCTAGTGGCCGGGGACTTTAATGCTGGGAAACTTAAATCAGTATAACCTCATTTCTACCAGCATGTTAAATGTGCAACCAGAGGGAAAAAAACTCCAGACAACCTTTACTCCATACACTCCTTGAGACCCGTACAAATCTCTCCCTCGTCCTCCATTTTGCAAATCTGACCATAATTCTATCCTCCTGATTCCTGCTTACAAGCAAAAACGAAAGCAGGAAGCACCAGTGACTCGTCAATAAAAAAGTGGTTAGATGAAGCAGATGCTAAGCTACAGGACTGTTCTGCTAGCACAGACTGGAATATGTTCCGGGATTCTTCAGATGGCATTGAGGAGTACACCACATCAGTCACTGGGTTCATCAATAAGTGCATCGATGACGTTGTCCCCACAGTGACTGTACGTACATACCCCAACCAGAAGCCATGGATTACAGGCAACATCCGCCCTGAGCTAAAGGGTAGAGCCGCCGCTTTCAAGGAGCGGGACTCTAACCCGGAAGCTTATAAGAAATCCCGCTATGCCCTCCGACGAACCATCAAACAGGCAAAGCGTCAATACAAGACTACGATCGAATCGTACTACACCGGCTCCGATGCTCGTCGGCTGTGGCAGGGCTTGCAAACTATTACAGACTACAAAGGGAAGCACAGCCGCGAGCTGCCCAGTGACACGAGCCTACCAGACGAGCTAAATTACTTCTATGCTCGCTTCGAAGCAAGTAACACTGAAACATTACATTTACATTTAAGTCATTTAGCAGACGCTCTTATCCAGAGCGACTTACAAATTGGTGCTTTCAACTTAGGATAGCCAGTGGGACACCACATCTCGATCACATGCATGAGAGCATCAGCTGTTCCGGACAACTGTGTAATCACGCTCTCCGTAGCCGATGTGAGTAAGACCTTTAAACAGGTCAACATTCACAAGACCGCAGGGCCAGACGGATTACCAGGACGTGTCTTCACTGACATTTTCAACCTCTCCCTGTCTGAGTCTGTAATACCAACATGTTTCAAGCAGACCACCATAGTCCCAATGCCCAAGAACACTAAGGTAACCTGCCTAAATGACTACCGACCCGTAGCACTCACGTGTGTAGCCATGAAGTGCTTTGAAAGGCTGGTCATGGCTCTCATAAACACCATTATCCCAGACACCCTAGACCCACTCGAATTTGCATACCGCCCCAACAGATCCATAGATGATGCAATCTCTATTGTGCTCCACACTGCCCTTTCACACCTGGACAAAAGGAACACCTATGTGAGAATGCTATTCATTGACTACAGCTCATTGTTCAACACCATAGTGTTCCTCATCACTAAGCTAAGGACCCTGGGATTAAAACCTCCCTCTACAACTGGATCCTGGACTTCCTGACGGGCCGCCCCCAAGTGGTAAGGGTAGGTAACAACACATCAGCAACGCTGATCCTCAACACAGGTTCCCTCAGGGGTGCATGCTCAGTCCCCTCCTGTACTCCCTGTTCACCCATGACTGCATGGCCAGGCACGACTCCAACACCATCATTAAGTTTGCCGATGACACAACAGTGGTAGGCCTGATCACCGACAACGACGAGACAACCTTTAGGGAGGAGGTCAGAGACCTGGCCATGTGGTGCCAGGACAACAACCTTTCCCTCAACGTGATCAAGACAAAGGAGATGATTGTGGACTACAGGAAAACGAAGAGGACTGAGCACAACCTCATTCTCATCGACAGGGCTGTAGTGGAGCAGGTTGAGAGCTTTAAGTTCCTTGGTGTCCACATCACCAACAAACTAACATGGTCCAAGCACACCAAGACAGTCGTGAAGAGTGCACGACAAAACCTATTCCCTCTAAGGAGACTGAAAAGATTTGTCATGGGTCCTCAGATCCTCAAAAGGTTCTACAGCTGCACCATCGAGAGCATCCTGACTGGTTGCATCACTGCCTGGTATGACAACTGCTTGGCCTCTGACCGCAAGGCACTACAGAGGGTAGTGCGTAAGGCCCAGTACATCAATGGGGCCAAGCTTCCTGCCATCCAGGACCTCTATACCAGGCGGTGTCAGAGGAAGGCCCTAGTCATAGACTGTTCTCTCTGCTACCGCACGTCAAGAGGTACCGGAGCGCCAAGTCTAGGTCCAAGAGGCTTCTAAACAGCTTCTACCCCCAAGCCATAAGACTCCTGAACATCTAATCAAATGGCTACCCAGACTATTTGCATTGCCCCCCTTACGCTGCTGCTACTCTCTGTTTATTATCTATGCATAGTCACTTCAATGTACATATTACCTCAATTACCTCAACTAAACGGTACCCCCACACATTGTATATAGCCTCGCTATTGTTCTTTTTACTGCTGCTCTTGAATTATTTGTAACTTTTATCTCATATTATTTTATGTGATTTATTTTGGTATTCTTTCTTAAAACTGCATTAAGGGCTTGTAAGTAAGCATTTCACTGTAAGGTCTACACATTTTACATTTTAGTCATTTAGTTAGTGAGTGCATACATTTTCATACTGGCCCCCCGTGGGAAACGAACCCACAACCCTGGCGTTGCCAGCGCCATGCTCAACCAACTGAGCTACAGGGGACTGTTGTATTCGGTGCGTGTGACAAATACAATTTGATTTGATTAGACTTTTATATCTGAGAGACAGTATAAGAAAACTCAGGGGGGAAAACATTTTTGCACCCAATGTTTGGTCACGATATTTACGTTATTACATTTGACCCCCTATGCACGTTTTGCAATTTTTACAGCCCGGTACTGGGTCATCTTCAGACGACTCCCCTGAAGCTTGTGGATGTCACAGAGCCAAACAACTGTCATGTTCATGAGCGTCTCCCCTTTAGATATTGGTGACATTCGTTTGTAGCTCACACGGTTCGAGTTTTAAAGACGATCTTGTCCATATACTCTCATGTGTAGAAAAATATCAGTTTCACAAGCCCCATGTCCTAGAATAGGCGCAAAACTTTATATCAGCGGAAAGAGGGATTGAGCTGAAGCCACCACACATACCGGTAAATCTCTTGTAGTGTATTAGGATTATATCTTTGTTAATGTTTTTCATGTAGAAATGAAAAGATGTTTATGTTAGTTCAAAAGTAGCCATTTGTAGGGTGACGCCCCAGGGGAGACAGGTGATTGGACAGCAGAGGGAGCAACCCATATTTTTGCATTGTTTATAAGTATATGCTGGAGGAAGAGGGGGTTAGAAACAGACAGATTATTTTGGGACACTGTTTCTCCAGACACTGCAGGTCTGTAAACTTATGCTGGGAAATTGTGATATGAATAAAACTTGTGATCAAAGTTCAGTATAAGCGGACTCCTTTGTTTGACAGCAATAATTGCCAGCATTCGACACGATACTAAAAATGGGGGCTCGTCCGGGATCTGTATGCATCGTTCTTTGTCCCATTCCTGAATCGCGAGGTGACTACCGCTCAAGCCGGCTATAAGGTGAGATTTCTCACAAAATTTGGGCATTAGTTGTTCCGCTGGCTTCTGAGAGGGCATTGAAGGGTGTACCATGTAAATTACTTGGGTTTGTGCTAATGTGGTGTTATTGCTGTCGACTAAGGGTCTGTAATAATTATTCTAAAATTTGGTTGCATTGGTAAACGGCGCAAATAATAGGAAGTCTAGAACAATTGATTGGTAGTTAAAAAAGGCAGATATACAAGGCAGATATACGTATACATTAGGGCACTGCACCGTGTAAAGACCCCAGGGGGGGCGACCTCATGGTGGGCCATAAATCCTCATAACGCGTTAGGTGTTTTTAGGTCAGTCTAAAGACTGGGGTTGATGGGATTTATTTGATTGTGGTTACTGCTCATCTTTTATTCGACGGGATATCTGCATGGGGGAACTTCTCAGTAGATAGCCATTGAACTCACGGCAGCATAAACGGTAGAGAATAAGACAAAGGAAAGGGCAGTGCAGGTTACTTGTTACGTGTTGCAAGCCACAGGTTAGCTAAAGGCTAATGCTAAATGCTAATGCTAATGCTAAATGCTGGTTGTGTTTCATGCCACATTGTACATAAAGGCTAATGCTAATTGTGTTGCGTGCTACATGCTAACGTGTGACCTTAGAGGGCCATTGCGATGGAATAAAGCCTCTTAAATTATGTTTGTGTGTGTAGAATTCAGGGTTCTATGCGATTGTGAGCTCTGTTAAGTGTTATTGTTTGACTATAAGGGGTAAAAGAGAGGGGCTGTGGCAGAATGCTAACGTTCTATTGTCTGGAAATCGTATCGTTGAATGTATTGCGCATGCGTTTAATTTTACGACACTACACTACAAAACGGGGGAGTTTACGGCACGAGATTATGAGACGTTTGTTTTACGGCACTAGACTACAACACGTTGTTTACTAAAACTACAACACGGGGGATTGTGGGTAAATTGGTCATATTTCTGTTAGACTGTCCTGCAGGGGGAGACAGAGAAACAGACACAGGAAAAGAGGAGATTTGGACACGAATCGTCTAGTTGTTAAAGCGGCTGTTGTTTGAAAATGAAACTATTTGTTGAGATGTAGTGAATTTATAAATTAGATATATGTTGACGGATTATAATAAATTAAATTAAATGACGGATTAAAATAAATAAAAATGTTATTGAGCTATTTAGTCCTGAGTTAAGTCTTAGAGCGAATATGAGTGGGGGAATATTGAATGTGGATAACTCAGTGAGTGTATAAACTTTAAATGCTTGTCTGTCCCTTTTTGTTCCCTTGTCATATGAGAGGCGATAGGACGAGAGGAGTGTCAGAGGAGAAAGAGAGGAGGGGCTGACGTGACAAGGAGTGACGCGGCAGAGGATCGAGTCAGATATCAGGCTAGTTTACAAAATCTTCCCCTACAGGATATTTGATGTTATGACAATTTCGCAGACGCTTGGCAACAGACTGATCATTTGAATAAAATTTGCATTTTGGAGTCTCTGTGCATCACTTGGCTTGATTAGGGGTTCGGTTGGAAATCAAGTACTGACATTATTCTGTGAAATTAAGATACTTGGGTGCATATTAAACAATTGAATTTATGAGTATTGTAGTGTTGTAGGATTGGAAGTCTTTGGTTTTTGGGATTGCTGTGAAGTTGACTACTTGTATTTACTTTCCGGATAGGATATAGAAATAAAAATTTGGTTTTAATTATTCATAATTTTTAATTGTTTTTTTTTTTAATTGATTTTTTATTTTAATTAAAAATATTTTTAGAATAAAAAAATTTAAATGATTTTTTTTTTTATATTCATATTTTTATTTATTGATTAAAAGAAATTTGATTTAAAAAAAGGAAAAAGGAAAAAAGAATAAAAATATAAATAAACATTTTTATATTTTTTTTTTTTTTTTTGGGGTGGTTTAGTTTATATTAATAATTAAAGGGGGGAAGCCATAGGCTATATAGTCTAAAATAAAATAATTCACAATAAAGGAATATAAAAGAGTAGTTACAATGGGGAGAAAGGAAAGCAAGGCTATGAAAGTCATTACACCGGTTGATATAGTTGAAAATAGTAATCCTTTAGTTAAGGGTATTGCGAGGTTATCCGGCAAATGGAACAAACGTTGGCCTGACATTGAACAACCATGGCCAATGGAAGGGACTCTTAACCCTGACGTCACCAACATCATGAAAGTGCTTCTGTCAATTTACAAGGCAGATCAAAAGAAGGGAAAAAAAAGGGAACAACGTAAAGAGAAGAGACAAAGGGAGCTGGGTGTTCTTAAGCTGTTTGAAGATGAAGGACAAAAACTGAGGAAAGATACCAACGATAAGAGAAACAAAGGTATAGAGAAAATGCTAAAGGAAGAGAAGTCGACAGAAAAACTAAGGGCAGAAGTCAGTATACCTTTCTCACATACGGATTCAGCGAAAAGACCCCCACCTTATGAGAAGGAAGTAGAGCTTAGGGATGTTTATCCTCAGCTTCCAGTGATCCTCCAGCAGGGTGATTATTGCATCAGAGATGAAGATGAACGAATAATAGAGAGAGGACAAGCAGAAACGACCATAAAAATGCATCCAAACTCCAAAAGTAAAAAGAAAACGAGATGTCTGGAAACTAAGGGTGGAATGAGGTTAAGTAGGATGAAACTGGATGAGGACTATGATGATCAGAGTGATTCAGAGGAGATCATGGGTGGATATGATCCTGTGATCAAACGGAGGTTGGCCAGAACGGAGAGAAGGGGTGAGGAAGGTTTGAAGAAGAAGGATACAAGATATTCTAGTTCTGATGAAAGCAAAGATGAAGACAGCGATAAAGAGGAGACTAAAGGTGCTGTTTATCCTACAAGGACTGGCACAGAAGAAATAGAAGGAGATATAGACCGATGCTTATCAGACCTGGATAAAGCGAGGACTTTAGAAGAGGTAAGAGAGCTAGAGGAACAACTCAAGACGCTGAAGATACAGAGGGAGAAACTGCGGAAAAAAGAATCCAAAGAAGTTGAGGGAAAATATGCATTGAGGCCAAGGAAAGAGGCCACGAGTAAAATGATACCAGTTATCATTCGGGGTCAAAACTTAGAATATAAGCCGTTGCAAAATACTGATATGTCAAATATACTTGAGAAGCTGCCTATTCTTCAAGATGGGGCCTATCCTTGGATTTCGAAATTGGAAGAAATTACGGTGGGAACACAGTCAGCCATAGGAGACGTTAAGAGACTTTTGGCTAATCTCATTGGGATTCCAGATATGGAAGAAGTCTTTCAGAGAGCTGGACTCATTAGATATGTAGGGACTGCAGTGAACGATCCTGAATTGTTGGCTGCAAGTAGGAATCGTCTGTGGAGAGCATTGAAAGATACATTTCCAACAAATGTGCATCCTGATAATATTCTGATTGACCCACTAGGACAACAAGAAAATCCGAGAGCCTATGTGTCAAGAGTTCATCAAGTGTGGAGAAATATTACTGGAAATGATCCAGATGTGAGTCAAATTGAGCAGTCAATTTTGAGAGCTAAACTGCAAATGGGACTGCCCTCACCAGTAAGGAGCAAACTGGCAGAAGTGGTTGGACTTGGAAGCATGACAAAAGGCGTCTATACCGATCATATAGCCCATCAAGTGGATCTGTACAGGAAAAAGGAACACAACCAGAAAGAACAGGACGAAGAAACTCTCAGAAAACTCAATCAACTACAACTGGGGGACAATAAGAAGGAGAAGAAACAAGCTTTGGTTATGCAGAATCAGTGTGCACCAAATCAACAATCACTGCCACAGCTTCAACCAGAACAGTTCCAACCGCAATTGTACCAGCCACCAATGGGGGTACCAGTTGTTTCATATCCACAGCCAATTTCTGGACAGACACAGAATTGGAGAGGAAGAGGACGAGAAGGCTTCGAAGGAAGAGGAAGGTTTCAGCCACACTTCCAGCAATCTCAAGATGTGTGTTATAATTGTGGACAGGGTGGTCACTATGTCCGGGACTGCAATAAGTCAGGAGGAAACATCAGAGGGAATTTCAGAGGAAGATACAGGGGCCAGTCAAGATCATCTGGAGGACCGGTGAACCCCTACAGCGGTCCGGAGCAAGGATTCTAGAGGTGCCTAGAAGATCCGAAAGGGGGGTGTCAGCTGGTAGCATCAGGACCGGAAAAAGATCCAACAATTGAGGTGAAAATAAACAACCGACCATTGGAAGTGATGGCGGATAGCGGAGCTGCGTTCACCTGTGTTCGGCCTGAAGATGCTACACATCTCCCTATGTCCAATCAACTCATTAGGACAATCGGATTTGAGGGAGTAAAACAGCTGATTCCTCTTACGGAACCAATTGAGCTCTGCTATAAAGATCAGAAAATTACAATACCCATATTGGTATCAGAACATACACCTGTTGCATTATTGGGAAGATATGCATTGTGTAAATTGAACTGTACAATAAGATGTACACCAGACGGCTGTCTGGTAGAAATGCCAAAGGAAAAGGTTTACCAATTGTTGATGATGACAGAGATGGATTCGTCTTCAGTATTCTGGATTGGAAATCTCAGTGAAGATTTTATGAAGCAGGCTAAGATATGGGAGAGATTTATTGTTGCAAATATGCCGGATGCGAGGCTTCCGGAATATCCATTCCATTGTACGCTCAAATATTTCAAGAAGGCTGCCCAACCACACTCAGAGGAATGGTTGAGTCATCAACCGAAGAATGTTCAACTTAGCTCAAGTTGCATTATTTTAGGAACACAAGGAGCAGCTATGAAGATAAACACAGACGACTATCTGAATAAAGAATTTGAGATTGAGAAGAGTGTGCCACATGTTACCTTGTTGGTTTCGGAAGGCTATGAGCAGAAGCAAATAGGAGAAATGATGACAGAAGCAGAGAAACTTATTTTCAGACCAATGAAAGAGAATTTGGCGATCTGGAGAAGTGAAGATCAACGATTTCTTAAAATAATGATTTCGGCTCAAGGACAAGGAGAGCCACAAGCGGTAGGAATGACACATGAATCTATTTGCAATATGAAGATGGATTCAGACTCTATGAAAGAGGAGATGTTGCAACAAGTTCCAGAAGGGTTGTGGTCTCAACACAGTACCGATATTGGACTTGTGAAATCAGCCCAACCTGTGAAAGTTGAACTTCGACCAGGAGCCAGACCTCCATGGAAAAATCAGTATCCATTGAAAGATGAAGCAATCCAAGGGATTGAACCACAAATTGAAGGACTTTCGAAAGCAGGTGTTTTAAGGACAACAAAAAACCCTCGGAGTAACACGCCTTTGTGGCCTGTGGAAAAACCAGATGGAACTTATCGTGTAGTTCATGATTTGAGAGCAGTAAATGAGGTAGTGATTGACTTTCCAGCAGAAGTGCCAGACCCTCATACCTTGTTAGCCCAAGTTCCTCCTGATGCGACACATTTTACAGTGCTAGACTTATGTGGAGCATTTTTTAGTGTTCCACTTAGTGTAGAGAGTCAGAATTTATTTGGGTTCACATATAAGGGACAATTCTATGAGTACAGTAGAATGCCACAGGGGCACCGGCATTCTCCTCATATCTTCAATAAAGTACTGAAGGATGATTTGGTAGGGATAGATCAGATATTGCAGAGCACTGTCATTCAGTACGTGGATGATATAATGGTTTGCTCACAAAATAAGGAAACATGTCATAGAGACTCAATTAAATTGCTACAGGTATTGGCAGAAAAGGGGCATAAGGTTTCACAGAAAAAGCTGCAATATTGCCAGGAGAAGGTTGTGTATTTAGGTCAAAACATAACGCATGGCCACAGAAACATTTCGGACAGGCAAGTGGAAACTATTCGTAAGGCTCCGAAGCCTAGAACGGTCAGAGAGATGATGACATTTCTGGGTATTGCTGGTTATTCCTCAGCTTGGGTGGAGGGTTATACTAGTTTGATGGCACCTTTGAGAGCTATGGTTAGGGGTACTGAGAGTGGTCAACTCCATAGCAATCTTTCCTGGACACAGGAAGGCCATGTGGCATTTGAAACGATCAAACAGAGGTTGCAGGAGGCACCTGCACTTACACTACCAGATTACTCAAAGAACTTTTTGCTATATGTGTCTACTTCTACTGGAGGTAGATATGCGTGTGCGGTTCTTTGTCAACCGACAGGCACGGGGACGAATCCTCAGCCTATTTCCTACTACTCTACTGCTTATTCAGAGGTAGAACTAGGGTTACCACTGTGCTACAGAGCAATGGTGGGAGTATATTCAATGTATGACAAAGCATCATCGGTCACGATGGGCTACCCAGTAACAATTCTTACCCATCATAGTCTCAGAAATCTTCTGAACTATGGGAAATATACATTGACTATGCCTAGGCTCAGAGACTATCATAGGCTCTTAGAGCAGGAAGATGTCACCCTAGTGAGGTGTGATACAGTAAATCCAGCCGAGAGTTTACCAACTTCAGAGGATGGTGAGCCACATGATTGTGTCCAAGAAGCAGTGAGATATTCGAGGCTTAGATCAGATTTACAAGCCTTTCCATTACGTGAGGCAGACCTGGAGTATTGGACTGATGGGTCTTGTTATCGGGTGGGAGATAAATTATGTGCTGGTTATGCAGTAGTTAAAGGCAGAGGAACTGGATTTGTTGTGGAAAAGGCTGAAGTAATACCACAGCCTGCGTCTGCACAACTTGCTGAACTTGTGGGGCTAACAGAAGCATGTTTGTTAGCAGAAGGAAAGCGAGTAACGATATACACTGATTCAGCATATGCACATAGTGTATGTCATTTGTTTGGGGCAGTATGGAAAGGTCGAGGGTTTAAGAAAACGGATGGTTCTCCGATACAACATCATGCGCAAATAATGAAACTGTTGCATGCTATGATGAAGCCTAAAGAGATAGCGATAGCTAAGTGTGCAGCTCACAAAACAGATATGTCAAGAGTGACACAAGGGAACAAAGCTGCTGATGAAGCTGCAAAAGCCGTCGCAGGAGCGGATAAATTGGGAAAAGTTTTTCTGGTCACTCATGGAGTGGACTTGGAAGACAAAATTACGCTTCAGGATGTACTTTTGATGCAAGAAGCTGCTTCTATGATCGACAAACAGCTATGGCTAGACCGAGGAGCGGTCAAAGATGCTACTGGTCTGTGGAGAAACCATGAGGGGTTGATAGTAGCGCCTCTAGACCTCTTAGGTCTGATGATTCAGGAAGCACATGGGTTAGCTCATGTTGCGAGGGGGGAGGTTAACAGAAAGATCACAAAGGAATATGGTTTTTGGGCTCCATATTTGTTTGAACAAATTGATTATATGATAGGAAGGTGCACTATCTGTCTTAAAAATAATGTTCGAAGAGGGGTAACTGTTCATCCTGGTTACATTCCAACACCAAGGGGTCCTATGCGTGAGTTGGTTATTGATTTTGTTGATATGATAAAACCAGTTGATGGGAAAAGATACATGTTGGTGGTTGTAGATAGATTTTCACGATGGACGGAAGCTTGTCCAACCAAGCGTAAGGATGCTCAGTCGGTTGCCAAGTTCTTGTGTAAAGAAGTCATAAGCAGGTGGGGATTACCCGATCGAATATCCTCAGACAATGGAAGGGAATTTGTGGATAAATCAGTTAAATTGATGTTGCAAAAATTGGGAATTAAGCAACGTCTTGGAGCAGTTTATCACCCACAAAGTCAAGGGATGTGTGAAAGAATGAACGGTGTCTTGAAAAATCGCATTGTGAAGATTTGTCAACATACAGGTCTAAACTGGATAGCGGCGCTTCCTTTAGCACTAATGGTGTGTCGCTCAAGTGAGTTACGTGATCTACGTATGACACCCCATGAGTTGGTAACAGGAAGAAGGATGCCTACGCCTTGTTTGCGAACAAGCGGAAAGGGTCCAAGCTTGGCTCTGTTGGAAGATGAAATGAGAGCGTACGTTACATATATGGCCAATTTTCATAAAAAGTTGTCCACATATGTTTCTGACAGGCAAAGACAAGAAGAGGTGCAGGAGGAGCTTGAGGAGGATAAGAGGAATACAGTACAACCGGGGGACAAAGTATTCGTAAAGGTATTCAGAAGGAAGTGGTATAACGAACGTCGTGAAGGACCATTTGAAGTGGTTCGTAGTACTGGAACAGCTGTCCAGGTTAAGGGGTCTCCTACGTGGTATCATTTGTCACATTGTGTTAAAGCGCCTGGAGAAGAGGTGCCACGCGCAGAGAGAGAGGATGGAGATAGGGGAGAACAGGAAGAGGGAGAGATTGTCAATGTTGGGGATAACGTTGATAATGTTTACACTTCTGATGATGCCAGAGATGACTATGCAATGGATGGAAAGGAAAGGGGATTTGGGGAAATTGATTTTCAATACGTCCCAGAAGCAACAGGGAATATTTCAGTGGAATGTGAAGCAGCAGAGACCACCAAGGGCAACTCTGTTACAGGAGAAGCTAGTGATTCAGTTAGACAAAGTAGGCCTAGACCAGTTAGGAGAAAAGTCAGACCAAAACGTTACGAAAACTAGGGATGAAGTAACAACAATGACATCAACACTTCAGTCTGTTATAACAACAGTGGGAAGCAATTTAACTCTTTCAACATTGATAGTTATTAAAGCCATAAATATATCGCATTTGATTACAAGGGAACCAATTGCTCCAGCACCAATTTTAGAAGAAAAGACTGTTATTAAGGTTAGGAGGGGTGAGACAGCTCATCTTCCTTGTAGCTGTGAGAGATGGAGTGGGGGAGGGGACGTTCCTCCCACATGGAGAGATAATTATGGAGAAGAAGTATTGTTATCAGGACCAGATGTAGAAGCGGTGGCCCCTAGTCAAAGGAAGTATATTTTGTACAACAATATGAAGGGGAAGAGGGTTATGAGTGATTGTTCACTTATTTTGCGTAATGTTACAGAGAAAGATCAGGGAGAATATATGTGTACTTATCTAGTGCAAGCATTAAAATTTGTTCCGGTTAAGAATTATTGGTTAAAAGGCTATGTAATTCGTAAAGTGACGCTTATAATGGAAGAGTTGAAGTCTGTTGAAGCTTCCACAGTCACCAAAGGTCAGGAGAAGTATATTACAGTAGCCACTCCAACAGTAAATAATACACAGAGGATATCGGTAACTTTCCCACTAGAAGTAATTAAGGGTGTTAATTCATCAATTAAATGAACTACTTTAATGGTAACTTTGGAAGGAATTAATGGTACGACGGCAATAACAAATGTAGGAAGTATGACACCGACACCGACAACAACTTTTCTGAAATTAAAGGATGTAGCAGGAATGACTCAGCAGATAGTGGTAGAGAACAATATAGATTCATCTGAAATAGTGCAAGATAATATCATGGAGGTACAGGATGAGTTCTTTGAGTTCAACATAACATCAGAAGATACATCTGATCAATACCGCTCGTTAGGGAAAAGAGAAACTAAATGGAAAGCATATGGATTTGATTCTTCTGTTTTGAAGATTAAAGATGAATGGGCAGGTAGAAATCTTTGGTTCCAGCAGTTAACTCATTATGTAAGATCAGTGAGGAATCTTGAGGGTCCATGTCTGTTGAGAATTCCGGCACCAGAGACGTGGGGTTCCATTTTAGAGACGGTTGCTCAACCTCTATCAAGTATGTGTCAATCTTATGCTTTGTCATGGCTGTTGTATCAGCAACAAGCATTAACAGATAAAGTAATGTCGTTGTCAAAACATTTGTTTAGGCCTAGGTTTAGGTGTTCTTGGTTAAATGAATTACCCTATGTGAATTTGTTAGACGGTAAGGAAAATCAGGTAACAGCGAACCCTGAAGCATTGGAGGTGAAAGCAGTGAGGGCTAAAAGTAGTTTTTGTTCTAATAAAACATATGAGGGAAAGGGTATGTTCATGGGAATATCAGATTGTGATGATTATATGATGACTTTGGATAAGCATGAACATAAGGTTAGAGATGACAAATATAATGTAACTTTTTATGTACCAGTTAGTAAGAAGAGCAGGACTTTGATGGTGAAAGATCAGCTTTTGCCTGGCAATGTAACTATTGGGAATTTTAGAGATATTTGGTGGGTTTGTGGTGATAAAGCATATATATTCTTACCCTATGGATGGACAGGATGTTGTTACATGTCAACGTTGAAGCTTCCATATGAGGCTTTTACCATTAAAAGAGGGGTAGCACCGGACACAGATAAATCTGAAGCTAGGGTTGAAAATAGGGTGAAAAGAGACATGGCGACATTTCATAGTCTTGAAGCCTACCATTGGAGGATAAGTCTAGGAGAGAAGTGGGGACTCTGACTTTTTCCATGGTATGGTGTAACATTTTTGGCAGATCATATTGATAATATTACCTATACTTTGCAGGGGTTTGCGAATGAAACAATAAGAGGGTTTAACCTTCTGTCAAATACTCAAAGAAGTCACAGACTGACGCTGTTGAAACATGACATGGCTCTTGACTATATTTTAGCAAAACAAGGTGGCTTATGTTTGGCTATGAATCTGACGGGGGATGATTGTTATACTTTGATCCCAGTGTTATAACGAGTGTTATAGATGCGTTGAAGAATATAAGGGATGCGTTTGGTAGATCTGAAGGAGCTGGATGGTCAGCGAAGACTTGGTTGCAAGATCAGTTAGGCCCAGTAGGAGCAGTGATGGTTCAGATTTTAGTTGCAGCTCTGATAGCGCTGTGTGTGATGTTTTGCTTTTGTACTTTGTTACTGACCTTTGCGAAAGCTATGATATTAAGATGGGTTGGAGTTGTGATGCCTGGAGACAACACTCAGATGCCGTTGTTGACTGTTCCTGATCTGGATGAAGATGGACAAGGGGGTCTGGATGGAGTATTAATGGATAAATATCCTTTTTGATTATTTGATCATTTTTCAATTTTTTTTTCAATATTAGTGTGATTTTAGTATGATGTTATGAATCAAAGGGGGGAAATAGAATAATGTGATTCATACATCATTTATATATCATTTTTATATTCTTAGTTGATATTGATGTTTTAATTTGAAAGTGTTTGTTTTGCAAAAAAGATACTGTTTGGTCTTTTCTTTTCTTCCAGAAGCGTTTGGGGGAAAATGTAAAGATTGAAATACTCAAACAAGGACAATATGAAAGGAGAATGACTGGAGGAGATGGAACAAGGAAGGTGTGGAAAGGTTCCCATTCCATCATCAACGATGCATTGGAAGTCGAGACTACGGGGGAGATGAAGTGTAGTGGACTACATTCCAGTGTCTGCAATGAAATATAGACATATTTGCATGTGTAATACATAATTTGGGTCATAGTCTTAGGTATTAATTTTTGTAGAATGATATTTGATGTTATTGAATACATGTGGGGAACTTAAATGTTTTTGTTTATTTCGTGAATGCTTAGGGACAGGGAGTCCAGGCAGGGATAGAGATTCACTATAGGGTCCGATGGGTTGACCAGCCTTAGAGTGGACATTTTGGATAGTATTTTGTTTGCAGGGGCTTACATGTGTATTTAATTGCATCATAGTTTCAAATGCATTGATAAGGATTTATGAATTCATCGGGAGTACCTAGGTGGTTGCCTGGGGCAGAGGGACCGTGAGAGAATTTTACTGTCTTGATTGATGGATGGATATCTGGAAAGATGGCTGCCAGACAGTTTTTCGCTCTCACACTCCATAAAGATTTGTTCATATTTCATAGTAATGTATTCACACTCCATAAACATTTGTTCATATTTCATAGAAAGGTATTTACACTCTAGAGAAAAATGTTTTTGGTTTAATGTTAAAGATACTCAATAAGATAAATTGTTACTTGTCATAATCCTGTTTTGTTTGTTTTCGAGACTTTTAGTTCGTCTCGAAGGGGGGAATGTAGTGTATTAGGATTATGTCTTTGTTAATGTTTTTCATATAGAAATGAAAAGATGTTTATGTTAGTTCAAAAGTAGCCATTTGTAGGGTGACGCCCCAGGGGAGACAGGTGATTGGACAGCAGAGGGAGCAACCCATATTTTTGCATTGTTTATAAGTATATGCTGGAGGAAGAGGGGGTTAGAAACAGACAGATTATTTTGGGACACTGTTTCTCCAGACACTGCAGGTCTGTAAACTTATGCTGAAAACTTCTGATATGAATAAAACTTGTGATCAAAGTTCAGTATAAGCGGACTCCTTTGTTTGACAGCAATAATTGCCAGCATTCGACGCGATACTACACTCTAGTATAAGCACACGGGGAGCTATTCAATATTCAAAATGACAGTGCAGGGCTTTCAAAACAACTGGGAACTCTGAAATCTCCCACTTCTGACTACAGTGCTTTCGAGACAACTAGGATGTCAAAGAAAACGACTGGGAAAAAATCTTTTTGAACGGTCATCCAACTCGGAATTCCAAGTCTGGAACTCTGGCCTCTTTCAAGAGGTCCGACCTGAAGATCACTGATGTCATGATTTGAACTCGATTTTTTCCAAGTCCCCAGTTGTCTTGAAAGCACCATGTGCAACGTGCCATGGGTCTGCCATGCCTTCATTTATCGTTTTACAGGAACGATATAGTACATATGAGGAGAAAGCTGAAGTCGTAACCCTTTCACCGATGTAATCCGATCTCATGTCTGATTCCCAGTTCATCCACTAGATCACGGTAGAAGATCAAATGACGTGACTTGGCCAATTGGAACCAGATGCGTCTAGTTTGATCTGGTTTGGGTAGTATCTCACTGTCCGAAAATGACTGAACGGATTTTCAAGCCTGACATCTTAAAATGACCCTAGCAATGATTCTTTAAATAACTTTAATTATGTTTCTCGACATTTTTACAAATTAATACAGAATTAAATGTCTTGAGTCAATAAGTATTCAACCCCTTTGTTATGGCAAACCTAAATAAGTTCAGGAGTAAAAATGTGCTTAACAAGTCACATAAGTTGCATGGACTCACTCTGTGTGCAATAATAGTGTTTAACATGATTTTTAACTGACTACCTCATCTCTGTACCTCACACATGCTGTAAAAATATATGTAAGGTCTGGACCCCACACATACAATTATCTATAAGATCCCTCAGTTGAGCAGTGAATTTCAACCACCTAGACCAGGGAGGTTTTCCAATGCCTCGCGAAGAAGGGCACCTATTGGTAGATGGGTAAAAAATTGACATTGAATATCCCTTTGAGCATGGTGAAGTTATTAATTACACTTTGGATGGTCTATCAATACACCCAGTCACTACAAAGATACAGGCGATACATAACTCAGTTGCCAGAGAGGAAGGAAACCGCTCAGGGATGTCACCATGAGGCCAATGGTGACTTTAAAACAGTTACAGAGTTTAATGGCTGTGATAGGAGAAAACTGAGGATGGATCAACAACATTGTAGTTACTCCACAATACTAACCTAAATGATAGAGTGAAAAGAAGGAAGCCTGTACAAAATATGCATCCTGTTTGCAATAAGGCACTAAAGTAAAACTGCAGAAAATTTGGCAAAGAAATGAACTTTATGTCCTGAATACAAAGTGTGATGTTTGGGGCAAATCCAACACAACACATAACTGAGTACCACTCTTCATATTTTCAAGCATGGTGGTGGCTGCATCATGTTATGGGTATGCTTGTCATCGGCAAGAACTAGGGAGTTTTTTTGTATAAAAATAAACGAAATAGAGCTAAACACAGGAAAAATCCTAGAGGAAAACCTGGTTCAGTCTGCTTTCCAACAGACACTGGGAGGCAAATTCACCTTTCAGCAGGACAATAACCTAAAACACAAGGCCAAATATACACTGGAGTTGCTTACCAAGATGACATTGAATGTTCATGAGTGGCCTAGTTACAATTCTGACTTAAATCGGCTTGAAAATCTATGTCAAGACATGACAATGGCTGTTTAGCAATGCTCAACAACCAACTTCAAATCAAATCAAATCAAATCAAATTTTATTGGTCACATGCGCCGAATACAACAGGTGCAGACATTACAGTGAAATGCTTACTTACAGCCCTTAACCAAAAGTGCATTTATTTTAAACAAAAAAAGTAAGAATAAAACAACAACAAAAAAAGTGTTGAGAAAAAAACAGCAGAAGTAAAATAAAGTGACAGTAGGGAGGCTATATATACAGGGGGGTACCGTTGCAGAGTCAATGTGCGGGGGCACCGGCTAGTTGAGGTAGTTGAGGTAATATGTACATGTGGGTAGAGTTAAAGTGACTATGCATAAATACTTACTTAACAGAGTAGCAGCAGCGTAAAAAGGATGGGGTGGGGGGGCAGTGCAAATAGTCCGGGTAGCCATGATTAGCTGTTCAGGAGTCTTATGGCTTGGGGGTAGAAGCTGTTGAGAAGTCTTTTGGACCTAGACTTGGCACTCCGGTACCGCTTGCCGTGCGGTAGCAGAGAGAACAGTCTATGACTGGGGTGGCTGGAGTCTTTGACAATTTTGAGGGCCTTCCTCTGACACCGCCTGGTATAGAGGTCCTGGATGGCAGGGAGCTTTGCCCCAGTGATGTACTGGGCCGTACGCACTACCCTCTGTAGTGCCTTGCGGTCAGAGGCCAAGCAGTTGCCATACCAGGCGGTGATGCAACCAGTCAGGATGCTCTCGATGGTGCAGCTGTAGAATTTTTTGAGGATCTGAGGACCCATGCCAAATCTTTTTAGTCTCCTGAGGGGGAATAGGCTTTGTCGTGCCCTCTTCACGACTGTCTTGGTGTGTTTGGACCATGATAGTTCGTTGGTGATGTGGACACCAAGGAACTTGAAGCTCTCAACCTGTTCCACTACAGCCCCGTCGATGAGAATGGGGGCGTGCTCAGTCCTCTTTTTTTTCCTGTAGTCCACAATCATCTCCTTTGTCTTGGTCACGTTGAGGGAGAGGTTGTTGTCCTGGCACCACACGGCCAGATCTCTGACCTCCTCCCTATAGGCTGACTCATCGTTGTCGGTGATCAGGCCTACCACTGTTGTGTCGTCGGCAAACTTAATGATGGTGTTGGAGTCGTGCTTGAAGACATTTTTTAAGAATAATGTGCAAATATTGTACAATCCAGGTGTTCAAAGTTCTTACCTAGAAAGACTCAAAGCTGTAATCGCTGCCAAAGGTGATTCTAAAATGTATTGACTCAGGGGTGTGAATACTTATGTAAATTAGATTTCTGTATTACATTTTCAATACATTTGAGAAAATTCTAAAAGCATGTTTTCACTTTGTCCTTATGGAGTATTGTGTGGGTGAGTAAAATCTATATTTAATAAAAAAAATCAATTCAGGCTGTAACACAACAAAATATGGAATACGTCGAGGGGTATGAATAATTTCTGAAGGTACTGTATATATTTCTCAATGGAAGAGGCTATATTGAGTGCCTTCAGAAAGAATTCACACCCATTGGCTTTTTCCACTTTTTGTTGTGTTACAGCCTTAATTTAAAATGGATTACATTTAGATTTTTGTCACTGGCCTATACACAATACCCCAAATTGTCAAAGTGGAATAATGTTTTTGGAAATGTTTACAAATTAATAAAAAATGAAAAGCTGAAATATCTTGAGTATTCAACCCCTTTATTTTGGTAAGCCTAAATAAGTTCAGGAGTAAATATTAGCTTAACAAGTCACATACAGTTGAAGTCGGAAGTTTACATACACTTAGGTTGGAGTCATTCAAACTCGTTTTTCAACCACTCCACACATTTCTTGTTAACAAACTATAGTTTTGGCAAGTCGGTTAGGACATCTACTTTGTGCATGACACAAGTAATTTTTCCAACTATTGTTTACAGACAGATTATTTCACTTATAATTCACTGTATCACAATTGCAGTGGGTCAGAAGTTTACATACACTAAGTTGACTGTGCCTTTAAACAGCTTGGAAAATTCCAAAAAATTATGTCATGGCTTTAGAAGCTTCTGATAGGCTAATTGACATCATTTGAGTCAATTGGATGTGTACCTGTGGATGTATTTCAAGGCCTACCTTCAAACTCAGTGCCTCTTTGCTTGACATCATGGGAAAATCAAAAGAAATCAGCCAAGACCTCAGAAAATAAATTTTAGACCTCCACAAGTCTGGTTCATCCTTGGGAGCAATTTCCAAACGCCTGAAGGTACCACATTCAACTGTACAAATAATAGCATGCAAGTATAAACACCATGGGACCACGCAGCCGTCATACTGCTCAGGAAGGAGATGCGTTCTGTCTCCTAGAGATGAACGTACTTTGGTGCGAAAAGTGCAAATCAATCCCAGAACAACAGCAAAGGACCTTGTGATGATCCTGGAGGAAACAGGTACAAAAGTATCTATATCCACAGTAAAACAAGTCCTATATCGGCATGACCTGAAAGGCCGCTCAGCAAGGAAGAAGCCACTGCTCCAAAACCGCCATAAAAAAGCCAGACTACGGTTTGCAACGGTTTGGGACAAAGATCGTACTTTTTGGAGAAATGTCCTCTGGTCTGATGAAACAAAAATAGAACTGTTTGGCCATAATTATCATCGTTATGTTTGGAGGAAAAAGGGCGACGCTTGCAAACCGAAGAACACCATCCCAACCGTGAAGCACGGGGTTGGCAGCATCATGCTGTGGGGGTGCTTTGCTGCAGGAGGGACTGGTGCACTTCACAAAATAGATGGCATCATGAGGAAGAATAATTATGTGCATATATTGAAGCAACATCTCAAGACATCAGTCAGGAAGTTAAAGTTTGGTCACAAATGGGTCTTCCAAATGGGCAATGACCCCAAGCATACTTCCAAAGTTGTGGCAAAATGGCTTAAGGACAACAAAGTCAAGGTATTGGAGTGGCCATCACAATGCCCTGACCTCAATCCTATAGAATATTTGTGGGCAGAACTGAAAAAGCGTGTGCGAGCAAGGAGGCCTACAAACCTGACTCAGTTACACCAGCTCTGTCAGGAGGAATGGGCCAAAATTCACCCAACTTATTGTGGGAAGCTTGTGGAAGGCTACCCGAAACATTTTACCCAAGTTAAACAATTTAAAGGCAATGCTACCAAATACTAATTGAGTGTATTTAAACTTCTGACCCACTGGGAATGTGATGAAATAAATAAAAGCTGAAATAAATCATTCTCTCTACTATTATTCTGACATTTCACATTCTTAAAATAAAGTGGTGATCCTAACTGACCTAAGACAGGGAATCTTTACTAGGATTAAATGTCAGGAATTGTGAGAAAAAAAAAGAGTTTAAATGTATTTGGCTAAGGTGTATGTAAACTTCTGACTTCAACTGTAAGTTGCATGGACTCACTCTGTGTGCAATAATAATAATAGTAACGCAACAAAATGTGGAAGTCAAGGGGAATGAATACTTTCTGAAGGAACTGTATATATATAGTGCATTTGGAAAGTATTCAGGCATCTTGACTTTTTCCACATTTTGTTACTTTAAAGCCTTTTATTCTAAAATGGATTACATTGGTGTTTCCCCTCACCAATCTACACACAAGGACAAAGCAAAAATACGTTTTAGACATTATTACACATTTATAAAAAGAAATGGAAATATGACATTTACATAAGTATTCAGACCCTTTACTCAGTACTTTTTTGAAGCACCTTTGGCAGCGATTACAGCCTCGAGTCTTCTTGGGTATGACGCTACAAGCTTGGCACACCTGTATTTGGGGAGTTTCTCCCATTCTTCTCTGCAGATCCTCTCAAGCTCTGTCAGGTTGGATGGGGAGCGTCGCTGCTCAGCTATTTTCAGGTCTCTCCAGAGATGTTCGATCAGGTCCAGGCTCTGGCTGGGCCACTCAAGGACATTTAGAGACTTGTCCCGAAGCCACTCCTGCCTTGTCTTGGCTGTGTGCTTAGGGTTGTTGTCCTGTTGGAAGGTGAACCTTCGCCCCAGTCTGAGGTTCTGAGCGCTCTGGAGCAGGTTTTCATCAAGGATCTCTCTGTACTTTGCTCCGTTCATCTTTCCCTCGATCCTGACTAGTCTCCCAGTCCCTGCTGCTGAAAAACATCCCCACAGCATGATGCTGCCACCACCATGCTTCACCGTAGGGATGGTGCAAGGTTTCTTCCAGATGTCACGCTTGGCATTCAGGCTCATGGCTTGGTTTTTGCTCTGACATGCACTGTCAACTGTGGGACCCTTTCAGTTTTATGTTTTTTATAAATTTGCAGAAATTTCTAAAAACCTGTTTTTGCTTTGTCATTATGGGGTATTGTGTGTAGATTGATAAGGGGGAAAAAGATGTAATCCATTTGTGACTCGTTTCAGGAAACTAGTCGTATGTCGCAAGTCACGAGTTCACAGGAGAGGCATTTTAGTGTTTATTTTTGTTTTTTTATAAAAATGAGTTTTTTGGCAGAAATGCCTTCTGGAACATTTGAACTTTCATGTGCCTTAATAACAAACATGTAAATACGAATAAAGTTGTTAAATTACGAGCCTAGTGGTTTTAGCCACAGAAAAAGACAGGAACCTTCCCGCTAGCCATGATTGACTGAGATAATGAATGGGCTGGACATGCCGAGAGATGAGTTTCGGATTGGTCTGCTGTGTAGCATCTTCTGTCTATAAAATTAGCTGCTCGTTATGTGTAATTCTTTCTACTGCAGTTTAAAGATATAACGTTAGCCATGGAGAACTGCAAATGTGTTGCTGCTGCTCTCAATAACATTGCTGTCTTATTTAATGAAAGGGCCGTGAAGCGTTCATCCATGTGTACAGGTAAGAGTCTAACTACAGTTTCAGATATTATAAGTTACTAATTTTGTCAGAAAGTTGTCTCCATTGCAAGTTAAAGCTTACTGTTAGCTAGCTAGCTAACGTTAGGTGGCTGGCTCTCTAGCTAACATTAAGTGTATGATCTGTGTAGTAATATTATCTCAGAAATCCATTTGCATTGCTAGTTATAGCCTAATGTTAGCTAGCTAACCAGCTAACATTGAACCTATTTGGTTAACTTTAGCTATCTATGACAATCGGTTTGTATTGCTAGTACTCTATGGATTGGGATTATGGTTAATTGTTTAGCTTTCTAGCTAGCTACATGTCTAAATAAAAGACCCCAAGTTAAAGCATACTGTTAGCTAGCTAGCTGACATTAGGTGGATAGCTCGCTAGCTAACATTACGTGTATGATCTGTGTAGTAATATTATCTCAGAACGCCATTGGCATTGCTAGTTATAGCCTAATGTTAGCTAGCTAACTGGCTAACATTAAACCTATTTGGTAAACTTTAGCTAGCTATGACAATTGGTTTGTAATACTAGTACTCTATGGATTGGGATTATGGCTCATTGTTTAGCTGCTAGCTAAAGACTCCACTTCGCCAGATGATTACAAGACCCATCAAGTTAGCCAGGTGTGCCTGACGGTGATTACGGCCATCTATTGTATAATAATGCTAAAATATTTGTATCTGGAATTTGTCTTTAAGCATCAGTAGAACACGCCTGACTCTCCTTCACCAGTCATACAAGGAGAATGGTCTAACGCCTCCCATCAAAAAGAGAGCCGGCCCAAGCAAGCACAGGTTGCACCTGAAGCACGAGGACTTGCAATGAGTTGTGAACTTCATCAACAACTACAGTGGGGAGAACAAGTATTTGATACACTGCCGATTTTGCAGGTTTTCCTACTTACAAAGCATGTAGAGGTCTGTAATTTTTATCATAGGTACACTTCAACTGTGAGAGACGGAATCTAAAACAAAAATCCAGAAAATCACATTGTATGATTTTTAAGTAATTAATTTGCGTTTTATTGCATGACATAAGTATTTGATCACCTACCAACCAGTAAGAATTCCGGCTCTCACAGACCTGTAGTTTTTCTTTAAGAAGCCCTCCTGTTCTCCACTCATTACCTGTATTAACTGCACCTGTTTGAACTCGTTACCTGTATTAAAGACACCTGTCCACACACTCAATCAAACAGACTCCAACCTCTCCACAATGGCCAAGACCAGAGAGCTGTGTAAGGACATCAGGGATAAAATTGTAGACCTGCACAAGGCTGGGATGGGCTACAGGACAATAGGCAAGCAGCTTGGTGAGAAGGCAACAACTGTTGGCGCAATTATTAGAAAATGGAAGAAGTTCAAGATGACGGTCAATCACCCTCGGTCTGGGGCTCCATGCAAGATCTCACCTCGTGGGGCATCAATGATCATGAGGAAGGTGAGGGATCAGCCCGGAACTACACGGCAGGACCTGGTCAATGACCTGAAGAGAGCTGGGACCACAGTCTCAAAGAAAACCATTAGTAACACACTACGCCGTCATGGATTAAAATCCTGATCAAGCCAGCGCATGTCCAGGCCCGTCTGAAGTTTGCCAATGACCATCTGGATGATCCAGAGGAGGAATGCGAGAAGGTCATGTGGTCTGATTAGACAAAAATAGAGCTTTTTGGTCTAAACTCCACTCGCCGTGTTTGGAGGAAGAAGAAGGATGAGTACAACCCCAAGAACACCATCCCAACCGTGAAGCATGGAGGTGGAAACATAATTCTTTGGGGATGCTTTTCTGCAAAGGGGACAGGACGACTGCACCGTACTGAGGGGAGGATGGATGGGGGCATGTATCGCAAGATCTTGGCCAACAACCTCCTTCCCTCAGTAAGAGCATTGAAGATGGGTCGTGGCTGGGTCTTCCAGCATGACAACGACCCGAAACACACAGCCAGGGCAACTAAGGAGTGGCTCCGTAAGAAGCATCTCAAGGTCCTGGAGTGGCCTAGCCAGTCTCCAGACCTGAACCCAATAGAAAATCTTTGGAGGGAGCTGAAAGTCCGTATTGCCCAGCGACAGCCCCGAAACCTGAAGGATCTGGAGAAGGTCTGTATGGAGGAGTGGGCCAAAATCCCTGCTGCAGTGTGTGCAAACCTGGTCAAGAACTACAGGAAACGTATGATCTCTGTAATTGCAAACAAAGGTTTCTGTACCAAATATTAAGATCTGCTTTTCTGATGTATCAAATACTTATGTCATGCAATAAAATGCAAATTAATTACTTAAAATGTGATTTTCTAGATTTTTTTTTAGATTCCGTCTCTCACAGTTGAAGTGTACCTATGATAAAAATTACAGACCTCTACATGCTTTGTAAGTAGGAAAACCTGCAAAATCGGCAGTGTATCAAATACTTGTTCTCCCCACTGTATATACACTACTGTCACATCTCCTCCTTTACAATGTTGATTCCTGCGTCTGCGTCCTGCCTCTTCATATCCTCAGTACTCGTCACAAATACCAGTCAAAAGTTACTGATTCCAGGGTTTTTCTTTATTTTTACTATTTTCTATATTGTAGAATAATAGTGAAGACATCAAAACTATGAAATAACACATATGGAATCATGTAGTAACCCAAAAAGTGTTAAACAAATCAAAATATATTTTATATTTGAGATTCTTCAAAGTAGCCATGCCTTGATGACAACTTTGCACACTCTTGCCGTTCTCTCAACCAGCTTCATGAGGTAGTCACCTGGAATGCATTTCAATTAACAGGTGTGCCTTGTTAAAAGTTAATTTGTGGAATTTCTTTCCTTCTTAATGCGTTTGTGCCAATCAGTTGTGCTGTGACAAGGTAGGGGTGGTATACAGAAGATAGCCCTATTTGGTAAAATACCAAGTCCATATTATGGCAAGAACAGCTCAAATAAGCAAAGCGAAACGACATTCCATCATTACTTTAAGACATGAAGGTCAGTCAATCCGGAAAATGTCAAGAATTTTGAACGTTTCTTCAAGTGCAGTCGCAAAAACCATCAAGCGCTATGATGAAACTGGCTCTCATGAGGACCACCACAGGAAAGGAAGACCCAGATTTACCTCTGCAGCAGAGGATAAGTTCATTAGAGTTAACTGCACCTCAGATTTCAAGTAACAGTAACATCTCAACATCAACTGTTCAGAGGAGACTGCGTGAATCAGGCCTTCATGGTCGAATTGCTGCAAAGAAACCTCTACTAAAGGACACCAATAAGAAGAAGAGACCTGCTTGGGCCAAGAAACACAAGCAATGGACATTAGAACGGTGGAAATTTGTCCTTTGGTCTGGAGTCCAAATTGGAGATTTCTGGTTCCTACTGCCATGTCTTTGTGAGACGCGGGTGTATTTTACGGTGTATTTCCCACCGTAAAGCATGGAGGAGGTGTTATGGTGTGGGGGTGCTTTGCTGGTGACACTGTCTGTGATTTATTTAGAATTCAAGGCACACTTAACCAGCATGGCTACCACAGCATTATGAAGCAATACGCCATCCCATCTGGTTTGGGTTTAGTGGGACTATGATTTGTTTTTCAACAGGACAATGACCCAACACACCTCCAGGCTGTGTAAGGGCTATTTGACCAAGAAGGAGAGTGATGGAGTGCTGCATCAGATGACCTGGCCTCCACAATACCCCGACCTCAACCCAATTGAGATGGTTTGGGATGAGTCAAATGGCAGAGTGAAGGAAAAGCAGCCAACAAGTGCTCAGCATATGTGGGAACTCCTTCAAGACTGTTGGAAAAGCATTCCAGGTGAAGCTGGTTGAGAGAATGCCAAGAGTGTGCAAAGCTGTCATCAAGGCAAAGGGTGGCTATTTGAAGAATCTCAAATATAAAATGATTACTACATGATTCCATATGTGTTATTTCATAGTTTTGATGTCTTCACTATTATTCTACAATTTAGAAAATAGTAAAAATAAAGAAAAACCCTTGAATGAGTAGGTGTGTCCAAACTTTTGACTGGTACAGTAGATTCCCTTGTTCATGCGTGGTTTGGATGGACCAGTTCATCACCGGGGGCGAGTTCCAAGTCATCCCTACCTCATCTGTCAACACTATCACTGATATCATTATTGATATTGTTCTTGTACATACTGTATATTATATTGCTCTTTCTCTACTGGCATTGACACTATCTATTTTTGATATTGCTACCAGTGGCGGCTCCTGAAAAAATTCTCAGGGGGGGCAATTTTTCTGATGATTTAGGTGACCTACACACATTTTAAAAAAGATATGTCCAGCAACAACATGAAGACAGGGGCAGCATATAAGTCAATACCAGAAGCATTTATTGACTGATCTCAAAAGTGTTGGCTTACCAGGGTTGGTGGAGCCCTCAGTTTCATCTTTGCCTCGCAAAGCTAACTCAAACACTCCGCAAAACTTCACACACTGGATTAGCCGGCTGAGGATGTGGCGGTTCTTGCTAATGTCGTAGTAAATGTATTTGTTATAGTGAATATGGAATATGATATGTTGAGTAAAATGTTGTGCTAAGATCTATTTAGGTCAGGAGCTGGTTATAAGTTCTGTTCCTATCCAATAACAATGGACAAAAGGGTCCTATCTTGTCAGCCTTGTCAGCAGGTGGCCAAGGACAACACCCACGCCATAGGCCTCTCAGTTCTTCCAACTCACGAGTTCTTGCTCTGAGGACACACACACACACACACACACAAACACACACACACACACATCATCACTGTTAAACACACACACACACACACACACACACACACATCATCACTGTTAAACACACACACACACACACACACACAAAAATCCCCTCTCTTAGGCTGAACATTTGAAGACAGAGAACCCGACTCAGAGCCAATGCAACAGTGACAGTAGCCTGGAGGGGACCTCGCCCAACTCATCAGGACCAATCAGAAGATCAGAACTACTAGATTCAACCTACTTCATTTATTGCATAAAATGTCTGCACACAATGTTTCGGGGCTCTCTTCAGATAATAATAATAATAATAATAATATGCCATTTAGCAGACGCTTTTATCCAAAGCGACTTACAGTCATGCGTGCATACATTTTTGTGTATGGGTGGTCCCGGGGATCGAACCCACTACCTTGGCGTTACAAGCGCCATGCTCTACCAGCTGAGCTACAGAAAGTGGATACTCATGGATGCGCATCGCAATTGTAAAATGTCAACACAATTGGAGACACCACGTCATTTTTGGAGACATGTTATTGACAGTAAACTATTGTAGATGCGACTGCTAACTAAATAAAACATTTTAGCTGGCTAGCTAATCATCTTAGCTAAATGTGGGGCAAACAATTCAGTTATTTACCGTTAATTTGAGGGATTGGGGTGAAAGAAATCGAGTTACATAGTGATACTTTACGATATACTGTATTGACAATATCGCAATATTTTAGCGCTAGTTGGCTGTACCTGCACCAAAACACCATTATTGTTCCTTCATAGCTTGTTCTCAATCTTTTCACATTGGGAGCCAATTTATTTTCAGCACTTTTATTTCCATGACTGATCAAAACTCGTTCTCATGGCTTTCTGATCCCTCTGCAACAGACATATGGTGCGCAATAAAATCACAGTATCGAATCGCAATACGTATAGAATCATGAGACTCGCAATGCTGATGCATATATCTTATCGTGAGGTTCCTGGCAATTCCCAGCCCAAGTTCATTTGCCACAACAAATCTCTTCGCTAGCAAACGCGATGTCTTCTCCAAAACGGCAATGTGTCTCCAGCAATGTTTACTTTTTTGACGTTCTATGGCATCTCCACTTTCCAAGCATATATGACCACATGTAATATTTTGGTAAGTGATGCAAATAGTGAACTATGTAGGGCCAGGATGTAAAATATATGTAGCTGCAGCAATTTCTCTTATCTGATATGGTAAGTAATGGGGCTTAATTTATAGCTCCCTAAGAGTTTGACGAACGGGTCCGTGCACGCGATTCCAGATATCTTTACCTCTGAATAAACTGCCTTTATTATACCATATCCACCCTGTCCAAAGTCTCTACTTGGTCTCAGTTCTCCAGTAAACTTGTGATTATCAACACTAACCTCATCATTGTGGCGGCGGACAGCTAGCCTGTATCCCTCATCAAGTTGAGTGGCAATGTTATTTTTCCGTTCGTACCAATTTTTGGAAAATCCTCGGGTGTAGGACTTTCCGCCTTTAGTAGAAACCTGTTGAATTATTAAATTTGGTCTGGGAGGTCCTAATTGTTTCGTTGCCAATTTATCTTCATTTGTTCGCCGACAAAAAGGAACTTCTTTCAAAGACACAATCCGCTCTTTTCTCAGTTACGTTCATGGTTACGTTACGTTACGTATGACGAAAGCGCGTAAGTGCAAGCCCTCAGACACCCATAGAGATTGTATTGAAGGCTCTGAAATTTGAAAAAAATAGATTTTACATTAGAGGCTATGAGAGACTTCTGGGCGATTTTCAACCTGACTGAAATCGCCCCAAAAGGGGGGGGAGCCATTTGAAGCACGACTTTAGCCTGATTCGACATTTAGTGGCAGTGTGGCACTGTGGCAGATCAGACGTATAGATTACAACACTGATAACTACTGTTGCCGTGATATAATTGATTAGAAAAAAAATCCCTTCCTTTTCCCGTTTGGCAGTGCGTCGCCCATATCGCCCTATTGAACAGGCCGCCCCTGATTGCTACTATGCAAGTAACCATTTTGCTGTACCGTTTACACCTTCTGTAGAGACCCATCCACTTAGCGAGATGTGGCTGGGAGTTATAGCATTTCTTTAACATGACCCATCAATTTAGACAAGTGTGTCTGGGTAAGCGTCATCTAATATTTATAAAATATTTTTTATCTGGACACTCTCTGTTTACATTGAATTGTTCGTTATTGTAGGCTACTGATTTTACCACTTTTAGTTTTCATCTTTACTACACTGCTCATGCTGTATAGCACATGACCTCACATGTGAATCCTTAAAGAGATGGGTGGGGCTAAACTTAAGAGGGTGTGAACGATGCTGAATGGGTTTAGACAAAGAAGAGCGTAGGTGTACCAAAACATTCCAAGGCCAATTTACATTTACATCTTAGTCATTTAGCATATGCTCTTATCCAGAGCGACTTACAGTTAGTGAGCGCATACATTTTTCATACTGGCCCCCCGTGGGAAACGAACCCACAACCCTGGCGTTGCAAGCGCCATGCTCTACCAACTGAGCTACAGGAAAAATATTATATTTTCTCAGAAGTGGGCTTACAGGTTTATCAACTTTCAAAGCAGAATTACTTTCCCATTGTTCCTTAAAGGCAGTGTATGATATACCATTTTCTAGCTCTGTGTCTCTGCTTTTATCCAATGGAAAAAAAACACAATTTCAAATTTTGCTACATAAGACCGAATCAAGGCGGTCGGTCTCATTTTAGAGTAAGGCTGTAACGTAACAAAATGTGGAAAAAGTCAAGGGGTCTGAATACTTTCCGAATGCACTGTATTTCTCAATGGAGGAGTCTATAGATGTAGTAAAGAGATCAACATAATTTGACTAAAACTATGAAAACGCCACACTCACCCGGTTGGGAAAGATTCAGAATATAGTCATTGCCGGCCATCAAAATCAGCCTACATCTATCTAGGCTATGTATTGCACACTGTGAGAAAAAAAAAATGAAAAAAATAATAGTATACAGTGAGGAAAAAAAGTATTTAGTCAGCCACCAATTGTGCAAGTTCTCCCACTTAAAAAGATGAGAGAGGCCTGTAATTTTCATCATAGGTACACGTCAACTATGACAGACAAATTGAGAAAAAAAAATCCAGAAAATCACATTATAGGATTTTTTATGAATTTATTTGCAAATTATGGTGGAAAATAAGTATTTGGTCAATAACAAAAGTTTCTCAATACTTTGTTATATACCCTTTGTTGGCAATGACACAGGTCAAACGTTTTATGTAAGTCTTCACAAGGTTTTCACACACTGTTGCTGGTATTTTGGCCCATTCCTCCATGCAGATCTCCTCTAGAGCAGTGATGTTTTGGGGCTGTCGTTGGGCAACACAGACTTTCAACTCCCTCCAAAGATTTTCTATGGGGTTGAGATCTGGAGACTGGCTAGGCCACTCCAGGACCTTGAAATGCTTCTTACGAAGCCACTCCTTCGTTGCCCGGGCGGTGTGTTTGGGATCATTGTCATGCTGAAAGACCCAGCCACATTTCATCTTCAATGACCTTGCTGATGGAAGGAGGTTTTCACTCAAAATCTCACGATACATGGCCCCATTCATTCTTTCCTTTACACGGATCAGTCGTCCTGGTCCCTTTGCAGAAAAACAGCCCCAAAGCATGATGTTTCCACCCCCATGCTTCACAGTAGGTATGGTGTTCTTTGGATGCAACTCAGCATTATTTGTCCTCCAAACACGACGAGTTGAGTTTTTACCAAAAAGTTATATTTTGGTTTCATCTGACATTCTCCCAATCCTCTTCTGGATCATCCAAATGCACTCTAGCAAACTTCAGACGGGCCTGGACATGTACTGGCTTAAGCAGGGGGACACGTCTTGCACTGCAGGATTTGAGTCCCTGGCGGCGTAGTGTGTTACTGATGGTAGGCTTTGTTACTTTGGTCCCAGCTCTC